>NW_021849095.1:56127-74239 GCF_003651465.1 Formica exsecta | reverse complement strand
TCTTAAGTCTTACTGCTTAAGTTTTTTTATGTGCCCGGGCCCTTACATAGACATAGTATATTTAGAACGAGCGTTTGCTTTTATTTAAGGAGTGGGGGTAAAGATGCACGCAGAAAAGGATATACTCTGTTTCGTGCCCCTTACGTTCTCTCTCGCTCGCACGTAGCATAGCGTACTCTTTCACTATGCTATGTCTAGATATACTATGTCTATGGTGTCTTATTTCAGTATATAATCCTTATGTTTTCACATTATATTTATTTCCATGTTATTATTTTTATATTGCAAGTATAAAATTGAATTTATATTAATTAAAAAAGCAATTCTCTATATATTTTTATACGATTATAATTTATTTTATTTTTTTTATAGAATTGATGATATTCAAGATAATTCCATTTTGCGAAGAGGTATTCCTGTTGCTCATTCTGTTTATGGAATTGCTAGCTCACTAAGCGCTGCAAATTATATATTATTTATCGCTATGGAAAGAGTTGTCAATTTGCAACATCCTGCAGTAAGTAATCATATTATCCCTCTCTAAAAAAGGCATGTTATTGACATTGTTGCCTCTTTTCCGCGATGCTGACTAATTCTTTCGCTGTGCTTACTTCACTGAGTAGCTGTCATTGTGGAGATCGTATATTCTGATAGTTCGTAGAGATTACGTATTGCGTATTTATTATACAATACGTGTGCATATAATTCATTTACATAATAACTTTGCATGCAAAAGTAATTACGTTACACTGCAATAAATTTGATGTTTTTTGAATTATTTGATCCAATGTCAAAGTACTTTGATTATTTTTTGTGGACATAGTTATGTAACTTGTTTACTACTCATATTTGACGTTTTGTATAATTCTTAAAAACGAGTTCATTAACTACATCCTCAAAAATAACCAATATACTCAAAATTAGATCCAATAATTCAAAAAACATCTAAAAATTGTTTAACTTAAACGGCCAACTTAAACATTTCAATCAATAAAAAAAGCTTCATTTTTAATTGTATAATTTATTAAAAATTGAAAAATGTCCGTAAGTAAAAGCGCGTGGCGCGCGCCTGTGTTGTTCTAGTACTTACAAAAAAAAGATAAAGTATGCAATATACTATAGTCACATTATACTTACAAAAAAAAGATAAAAAGTAAGCAATATACTTTAGTCACATTATACTTACAAAAAAAAAAGATAAAGAAAGCAATATACTTTAGTCATATTATACTTACAAAAAAAGTTGGAAATCAGAGATCTCTTATTCTCTTTTCTAACAATAAATGCTCATATAATGTTTTTAATTGTTAAATGTTTAATGAAAAAGGATAAATAGCGCGCGCGAAGCGCGCGTTGTGTTGTGCTAGTACAACATAAAGTTCATTAAAACTCATTAAAATTATAAAAAATTAGCTTCACATTTGCTTATTAGATAAAATGTAAATTGTGCTGTATTATTGCACTAACTGCGTTTTTTTTCAGGCAATACAAGTGTATATGGAACAATTATTGGAACTTCATAGAGGTCAAGGAATGGACATTTTTTGGAGGGACAATTTCATCTGTCCAAGTGAGGCAGATTATAAAACTATGACAATAAAAAGTAAATATTAATACTTATATATATATTTCTTTGTGAAATTAAAAAAATTACATATGGAAAATATTAAAATATTAACTAATTTTGCAGAAACTGGTGGTCTCTTTAATTTGGCAGTAAGATTAATGAAATTATTCTCAATTTATGAAGAAGATTTATCATCGTTAATAGCCATTTTGGGTTTGTACTTCCAAATACGTGATGATTATTGCAATTTGTGCCTTGGTGAGGTGAGTAATAATATATTTGTGACATTATACATAATGCATAAATAAACTACAAAGAATTAAGCTAATTTTTTGTTACAGTATACGGAAAATAAGAGTTATTGCGAGGATTTGAGTGAAGGCAAATTCAGCTTTCCCATTATTCATGCGCTTACAACGAATCCTGATGATAGGCAAATAATAAGTATCCTTTATACATTACTTTTATATAATACTTTTTTTTTTCATTTAGAACAAAAATATTTTTGTTAATTAATACACTTTATTTACTAAAGAAATGTAAACGGTCCCACACATCATACACAAAAGACATTTTCAGAAATTTTATAATTTATAAACTTTATTATATATAAGTTTCCTTAATAATGCCTGATAAAGATATTCTGAGACAACGAACCAAAGATATGGAGGTAAAACGTCATTGCATTAAATTGCTAGAAAAATTTGGCTCTTTCAAGTACACAAGAAGTGTTCTTGAAGAGTTGGACATGAAAGCGAGGGCTGAGATTGGACGTTTAGGAGGCAACCCACTTTTGATAAAAATTTTAGACGAGCTCAAGAATTGGGATACTAAAGAAGCACCCAAAGATCTTTTGACTGGAACATTTTAAATTTAAGAGAAAAAGATATATATGTCAACTTTGTGTATTTCTTTATCATTTTATGTAAAACTGCAAGTTTTCATAGTGTTACCAATTGAAAGATTTGGTATTGATGGCAAAAGAGAACAAGGGATGATCACATGAAAAAAATGATATATGGAACAATTTGTAAAAAATGCAGAATAAAATTTCTTGTTAGGAAGCTTCGTTTTATGAAAAGAAAAAAAGTATTATAAATAATAGTTTGTGCATGTGGGAAGCTAAAAAATATTTAATATATTTTTTTTATATTTTAATGTAAAAATTGTGGTATTTTTGTTGCGTTAAAAACTATGCTGTACAAATATAATCCTGATCTCTTGTTAAATGTATTTTAAGTCTTTGACTCTTCAAATGCTGACAGTGTTAACACTTCTGGAATTCTCGAAATAAACTATTGACGTCAACAAATCTTTTAAATAAAAATCAAGATATGTGACGAATTTAATAATTCGAATAATCAAGTTATTACAATACCATAGCCAATCCAATATTTATATTGCTTGTTTGAGAAGTTTGAAGACTTTACTTTTCAAAAGTGAGCTCCATTCATATATTCAATTTCAAAAACCTTTTGCTTTTTGACTCATTTCGATTCATTTTTTCATGTAAAATCATCTCCTTGCCAATTGTACTATTAATAATGAATTGGTACTATATTAATATTATACATTGCGAATTATAATAGAACAAGTAAAAACAAGACAGCAATTTTTATTATGTTAGGAAAGAAGCTATTCAGTCTGTGATATTAAAAATGGGAATATTTCTTTCTCTCTTCACAGCTCTCTTTTATACAAATCAATTTTATGAGTTAGGAGGTACTTTTAGAAAGTATTTATTAGCAATCGTGTAACATGTATACAATTTAGTAGCATACTGAATGATCATCTTACCGAAGTTTTATAGTTTTGTACGTATCATGCAATTATAATATACATTTGTACCTGTTATGTTCTGAAATACATAATGCATAGAAAATCATCAACTAACAAATATTTTTATCTAAGAAAAATATTTGCGCATATTTTCATTCCTCCACGCGTACGCACGCGCATGCAATATACATCTCTTCCATTACTACATCATCGAATTTAGATTCTTTTAGCATCTTTTAGCAGATTAAAAAATCAGTAAATTCAGTATGCTCTTTTGTCTTTCTTTTTTTTTAGATTAAATCTCGTACACAACATGACTTTTTGGTCATTTAATTTGCACAGCTTTAGATGGCATTATTTCGGCCTCGCGCGTCTCTAACGTTCATTTCCTTGCAGAACCGTTTACTTTCGATTGATACAAGATCAAATCGAATCGGAGATTTCTCAGGTCGATTTCGAAGGACTATGATAACGTGGCGATTTGACATGTCCTCTGTTCAATCTCGCTGTCCTCATCGGATTCGCTGGCCCAGGAGGGCCGTCGCTCGTGTCATATCTCGCCGTCGCTGTCCCCGGGACAGCGTCCTGATCCTGACACGCAGTCATCGAGGACTTCCGTCACCTCGCGAAACACAATAATTGATAGATATAATCGCAAAAAAAAATTTATAACTAATATTAATGTGCGTTTTGTGGCAGAATCTGAATTAACTTTGATACAAATAAATCAAGAAAGCGAGTCCATCTCGATCTAAAGTCAGAAAAATTGTAAAAAAAAATTATAAAAATGTCGATTATGAAATTATGTATAAAATATTCCACTATTAGCAATTAAATTTTAAGATATAGGGCAGTGAAATATTCTGTGTTAAAAAAATTGGGCGATAAATTCCTAAATTATAAATATAGATTTTCTTCTATACTCTGTGAAAAATAAATGAATTACAAGAAATGAACAGATTTCTCACAAGATTCCGATGTCAACATCAGGAAAGGGGAGTCGAATGGGAGAAATCGATGCAGGGATCTTGAGAATACTCACTAGGACTTCCTCGAAGCGATCGTAATTGTCCTGCCTGGAGTTCAAGAGACTCTCGCCTACCGAATCAGTCCCAGCGTTCGATTGACAAGGATCTCGTCGTCCTAGCGCGCTCGATGCAATATGCAGCAAGGACAATACCGCCAACAGGCCGGCTGCAAACCGTATCTATATATATCGGGGAATTCGCACAGGAAAATAGAACGAGGAATCGCTGAAGAACTCTGCATCCTCTTACCCGCAACATAGGAAAGCCAAAGTTTATTGGGTCGCCATGCCAAGACGCAGGACAACGGTAAGTACAGCAATGCTCTTCGCCAGCCTCGCGTGGTTTTCAGAACGTTGGACCAACAACGCGAGCAGAAAGAATCCTCGTTTCTGGAAAAAAGGCAGATTTCTTTTTTTCCATAGAAAGAGATTTGCTCGTTTACGAAATTAAAAATATTTTAGAGAGAGAATGTCTTGTATATTTAAAAAAAAAAAAATTATAAATCAATTAATATACACATTTCATACACGCTATTTATTTAAATCAAATAGATTGTAAATTAAATTCTTTTTTTATTCTTGTATAAAGTTTTATTTTAATTATATATATTTATGTATCGAATCGAACCGATTTAAAGCTATATTTAATCTTTTTTGCCAATAATTTATAATTATTAATTATATGAATGATTGAGACGTCAAGAAGAAGCGGACAAAATGCATATATACCCCAAAGAGTTAATATTTGCAAACATTGTAATAATATTTACATAAGCTTCGATGCGCGAGAGTAGAGGGATTATCCGATTTAATTTCAATTCGATAAACAAAACTTTTATGAGAACGAGGTTCCATTGAATTGCGAACAAACAATCAGCTTTAATCCTTGTTATAGCTCCATCAATTTTCATTCAATTTCCTTCTCCTTTTTAAAGGGGCGAAATAGCAAGACGATTTCTTCATCGATTGCACTTCTCGCGTCGGATACTTTCATCGTTCATTACATGATTAATAAATTAAATCCTGTCCTTGTACAAAAGAGATTTTACTTCAAAACAAAAACTTGATTTGTTGACAATATATCATAAATGAAACAAGTTTTATATTATATTCTTTTAATTACATATATTACCAGCTTTCTGTAAAATCGCGATCTTTTCACAAAAAGGCTTAATATAAAGCGTTGAATTTTCGTCGTTGTATTTTAAGCCTAAGCTTTATTTTTATTTATACACACATATGTAAGTATGTATAATTATTATATATTAACACATTGGCCTACATACGCGGTAGCGATTTCGTTTGTAATGCTATTTCATGGAAATATCCGCAGTGAGCATACTGAAAAGGAAATTATCTGGAAGCGACTTGCCAAAGCTGCGAAATTATCAAGGAAATTTCTGCGAAGATAGACAGTAATTATTGCCTGGATCTGCAAACGTACCGATATTAACACTCACTGCTAAATTCGTCTAATCAATATTTCGCAGAGGATTAATCCTATTATGACGATGATAAAACGGGAAAAGCACAATAATAATCTTTTTATACGACTTTATATGAGAAAACATAAAGATAAAAGTTTTCTCTTTTAAAGTAATTGAAAGAAACTAAACAAAAATATAATTCAGAGAAGAATTTCTCTTTCGATACTCTTTTAGCACACACACAATCCATTTATTGAAATATTTTTAATTGAATTATCCTCTGAATGGATGCAAATTTTTATCCTTGTGCGAGATGTGTGTGTGCGTGGTGTAAAATATACATGATATCTTTGTCTGAAAATGTGTTTTTCCGTACTAAACGACATACACATTATCTCTCTTGTTCTGATCAGAGACAATCGAGTGGGAGGTGGATCTCATGCAGGGTGATCGATCGCTCCGACTCGTAGTTTTAATGGCACCGTCGTCGTCGAGGGCATAAACTTCCGCCGAGGAGTAACGTCGATTCGATGGATCGCTAAGCTAAGTTACACGATAAAACCGTAGGACCATAGTAGAACTTCTTTTACTACTTTCTCCTAGCACATACTAGCTGTACCAAGCTACGAAGAACGCTGGCGACATCGTTTTCATTGGCCCTCGTCCCCGCGCTGATCGATACGAACAACTTGGATAGAAAGCTGATCAGTTTCGTGCGGTAATGAAAATATAATTTACCGAAAACGTTTAACCAATTTACTAATATTGATATCGAGGAGATATAAAAACTTGTAATTCAATTTATAAAATGTATCTCTCGATAAATTAATCGTTAAAAAAGAGTACACACATACACAAATCGGAACAATAATTTCATTCTTAATTAATTTTTTTCACACAGATTTTCACATTAACTCTAGAGATAAGAGGATTCTCAAAGCTCGAATTTGACATTTAGCTGGTTTAGATTTACTACTTGTAAAGGCTTCGTCCTTTGCATCGTAAAGCTTTATCTAGGTGCTTGCCGGTGGTCCGCGTTTCCTCATCCGTTCGTCGGGAAACGCGGGGAAAACTGGGGCAAACTTCCGACCTGGTTGGTAATTGCCGGCTGGCTTTGCGCTGCTTCTTTTCCGTGTTATCCTGCCGCGGTTTGGACTCAACGATAGTTCCCTGGGGCCCTTTTAACCCCCTGCGCCTGTTCAGCTTATCGTTTCTAATATACACGAACCAGTTTCGGGCAATTTACAAAATTATATATCTTGATATTTGCGTTACATTCATATGTTATTCCTCGAGAGAAACATTTACCAAAATTTCTCTCTCTCTCTCTCTCTCATTTCTTTACTCTATTTATAAATAATTACTAATTTCTCTTATTATATTTATCATATATAAATATAAATTTATAATAACAAAATAGATCAAAATTAATAAAAAAATAAATTACATATACATATGTATATATAAAATAAATATATATATATATAATTATTAACTTTATTTTTATATATACATAAATTTTATATTAATTAGCAAGAGAGAAAGAGATGAAAGAATACATAAATAAACAAAAATATAAATTAAAAGAAAGCAACATCTTTTTTAGGAAATTGTTATTTTTTTTATATAGGCATACCTGACGCAGAGCTGTACAAACAAGGTAATGGCCCAAGTTACTTCAAGGAAGAAGATCGCGCCCGATGCCGCCCTGTAATTTAAATCGTATATTTGAATTAAGAAGATGTTCCAAGTTGAAGAGAAACCGAATGTACGGTACGAAACTTTGCGCTCAATGGATCGAATACGTCGTAACAACGCGGTCACTTCGTCAACGATAACTTTTCGAAGGGACGCGAGAGGGAGAATCATAAAAAAAACACAGTAGCGGACTTATAGTTTCTATAAGGGATCTCTGCTACTGCTCTTTACACAGATATACGAGAACATAAATAATAATAATTTCGTTATACGAGAAAATTCATGTCAATGTTTGCCAATATCGCGGAAACGTGATTCGACTGTGTCGGTTGTAAGGGAGATGGCGATTTGTATCCCAGGAGAGAATCACGATACCCTACGCAGTGTATCAATGATTTAAGGGCGCCGACTGCCTTGCGTAAAACGCGAGGGAAGCTCTGCTTGTAAAAAATGTAAAACATTTCTCTCAATCTTTCCCACTCGCCGCGAAATTTTTTCCGGAAGTGTGAGCGAGTGAGGGTGATGCCAGCAAGAAAATTGCAGTGAGCAATGTCGAAAATATTTCTTTTCACCGTGATACTCGAGTTCATTGCACATATAAACCGGCGCCGCTGTGAAAAATGCGACCGCGGACACAAGGGAATATCTAATTAAGAATTATCGTCCTTTCTCGAACGCGGAATTTTATTATACGTTTGTGCGTTTTAATACTTTGAGAGGATGTCGCAAAAATATTGTCGTAGATAAATTTAAAAATCAAAAAACTGTCTGTGACAGTTTTATTTAGGATCTTTTATCGCGTATATATGCTTTTTTAAATGTTTTTATATAATCTAGAAATAATGAAATTATATATCGTATATTATTACAATTATATAAAACTCTGTTCTATGGATTTTTCATGAATGTAAATTGTCTAAAGTAAGCTTTAGTAGACTCTTCAAAATGAGCAAGCAATCTTAAATTCCATTAAGTCACTGAAAAAGACAAAAGGTGCGAAGATACTCTAATACATGTATACATACATTAACGTACAAAAACCATCAAATTTGTTCGGAAGATTATTACGTTTAACTTATCATTAGATAAAGAAAGACTTTTGACTTTTTCTACTCCGTGACCGAGTAAATACCTTGCCTTAAAGATAATCTCATTCCAGCATCGCGCTTCCATTCCTGATAATCTAATTGGCCCTAAATTAGATCTCCCGAGGACGGATCGAATCGCTTGAATTGCCCGATAAGTAAGAACGGTCGTAAAGATTTTTACCGTCGTTCATTGTGTTTAATTATCATACTACTAGTATTCGACAAAGCGGATCATCCAGGAATCGTAGTTAAAGCACACAGTTGAGAGTACGCAAAGCATAAAAGGTCAGGAACAATGGAGCTTATGGAGGATATGCCGTGGATAAATTAGAATCTCATGTTTAGTCTTTAAAAGCGGTGTTACTCCGCTCTGTTTACACAAATAACTCACATACACAAGTACCTCTTATTACGAATATCTATTACTATTATTGTTATTATTATTATTATTATTATTATTATTATTATTATTATTATTTCTTATGTAACAAGATGCAAGAAAGAAAATTGAGGAAAGAGCCCGTAAAGCGTAAAATCCAAAAATTTAAGATACTCTCATCGAGTTGTCTATTGCCGGATATTCCTTCGATCATAGAAATTTTGAAAAAATCTCAACGTTCATAAAATTTGTATTTTGCAACAAATATGTCGATAATTGACCGCTAAATATAAATATATTTTAAGGATATAGCTATATATAAAAATTAAATAATAATAAAAATAATAAAATAATAATGTAATATCAATAATATCAATAATAATTTTTCAATTCTTTCAAATAATTCAGTCGCTTACAATACTGTTACGGGCATACAATCGTCGAACGTACTACGGTAAATATTGTCACTGTTTCTGACAGACGGACAAATAGTAATCGCCCTGCGAGAAACAGATGAATCGAAAGGAATAAATGGGAAAATCTCTTTTGTAAAATTAAATTACTTCTTCGTATAATTTCGAAAAATTCGATTATAGACGATTGGAAGAACCGAGGAGTTCGATTTCGCAGGATGAAGTTTACTCCCGTCGATACCACCCTTTGATTCACTCGCCTAGCAGTCGCCTTATTCTCGCGGGTCTAATATGTCGACGCGGAAATCGCGATAACGCGCGCGCGGGAGGCTGATAATGCGTGAATTGAATTACGGTATACGCATGTTGAATTATCCTCACGTAACGTAAAGCCCCATGACGTGTCGATGGTACGCCACATCCGCGCCGACGCCGCACACAACTGCAACAGACAGAAAGAGGATCAAAAAGATTGCATCTCCCGTCCCGTCTGATGAATTCCATCTCGCCGCGGCGCTATACGCCGATATGTATTTCGCAGGCATCGATCTCCTCGATCGTATTTTACGCCGAACGAGATTCGCGTAATTTATAACCGCATGTGCAACTCGCATACGAATCGTCGCGAAATATTTCAACTACGATAAACTGAGCGAGTTTCACAAATATAAATGATATATGTGATAATATATATATTATTTTTATTAAATAATTTTTTATCAAAATGATCATATTACACTTTTTAACATTATATTCTTGAACATTTATATTAATCTCGTATTAAATTATTTTTCTTTAATTTTATTAGAGTTCCTTTTGACTCGCGAACTAATCATTTTCGCACGCGTTTGATAGAACTTTAACTTTTTATCTCAATTTAATATTTTACATTTAATACGTATTTAAATTTTTATTAAATATTTCTCTCTCTCTCTTTCAGAATATTTTATACATCCATCCATCTTCTCTGTAGAGGGAAACACCGATATTCCCGCAGGATACTTCGCAGCATAAATTCCCCTCTGTGTGCTTCCGTATGCATGCCGGTGCATTAATTACCGCTTCTGAAATTCGCCCATGCATTCCAAACGTTTGGGACGAGCGTGCAAGTCGGAATCTTTTGCCATTTGTTATATATAATTCATTACGATAATGAATGATAAAAAAGGAAACGACGATCCGCGATTTTAAAATGTGAAAAGAAAAATATTCTAGAGATGTCTCCTGCATCTTATCGCAAATGTGCGCGTGTATTCCATCGAGAGATTTTCATTTAAAAAAAAAATTGAAATTATTACATGATGTTGAAAATTATCGTACCGGAAAATATCAAGCAATATTGAAAGACACGAACGTATATTTTTACAAAAGAATAGTATGAAAACGTTAGGTACAGCAAGATTCCAATCGAAATCCCTTATTAATCCGCGCGATCTCGGTATAAAATTATTCTATTGTGTCGGAGAGAGAATACGTATGTATTCTATATGTGTTCTATGCAAGTATCATGTGCACAATGGATCGACTACATTTCCATCTGACAGGAAATCAATACAGTAGGTTCGAATTGGATTTTTTTTTCTCGCAAAGCAGTGGTTCAATTTGAACGCCTACTACAGACAAGGGGACAAAGCCGATCATCTCGAATCAATGTAATTGCCCCCAGGAGAATGCACGTTGTACATGTCAGGCGATGCTTCATCGAGACTCAGCCTCACATCAAGCATATTGTTGTGAATGAATTGTCCTGTCAATTTTTTTTACGAGAAACAGATACACATACATCTCCTAAATATATATATATATATTTAGAAAAAACAATTAATTTTCAATATAAATAATTTTTCAATCCACATCCGTGAAAAAAACTGATTTCTTGATTTAATAATTCAAATTTATTGTGATGGAGATATCGCTGAGTCGTATATACAGTACGATCGCTATACACCTACACCGTCAAACAACGGGAAACGAATATATGACGATGATAACTGCAAGTGCTCGGATCTGTCTGGAAATGGTGCTCTATCAATCCGCTATGACGAGATGCGACTTTACGCTCCGAAATTTTTCGAAAATCCAATCCTTGACAGTTGAAACGCGATTTCGATCAATTCTGTGAAAAACTTTGAAATCGAAAAAAAAAAAGATTTAATTAAATTGGAGTTGAAAAAGAAATCGGTTTTTCTCTCGCATACAAGTTTTAGCCACGCTCAGCTGAAGCTCTATTGTCAACGCGGAATTTTCAGATATGCGTAGAATACAATTTAAGCCGGACAAGAAGCAATTTCTGAGAAAGTCGAAGAGAAGGATATCAAAGAGCAGTCCGTGAAAGGTCCCTAATTACAGAGCGGATCCGATCAAAGGATTTCTATAAAATGAAATAACCGACACATGAGGAAATAATTACACGGGCCATTAGAGAACTTTCATTTGCGCCATCATGTTGCAAATGTAATTAACAATAAGAACATTTGAAAAAAAAAACCATTACGTTTCAATTTTCATGGTGACGCGTTTCTCACGCGACAATTGCAATGATCGAGCTAATTGAGGGAATAATTATTTGGCAAATAAATTCAACGGTTCGACAAAAATAGATCAAAATTAATTTCTATTAAAAAGCTGTCGATCATATTAATTAATTCATCATAATGTGTCTCAAACTTTTATATTCGATTCGAAGTATATTATTCACATGATCTCATTTTCGTATCGAATCACTTTGGGTCGTAAACTCTAAACTCGAAATTTCGCAATTATCGATTTGCAAATAACGTAACCGCAGCTTACATTTCCATTTTGCAAGAAACTTGACAATGGGAGATACGTGTGTGTGTATGTGTGTATGTGTATGTGGACGAGCGCACGTGTTTGCTGGTCCAACGACGAATTTGGGGAAACGCGAGTGCGATGTATTATTCAGAGGACGAATTCGCGTGAAGTTTAATAAAAGAAAAATCCAGCCAGGAGGACGTGTGCATCTGGGATCTTTTTAGCTATCGTTGAGAAGAAAATACTTGCGGACTATTTTACGCTTCTTATCCGGTGCCTCCGTTCTCCTCCACAAAATGTATTTTTATTTTATGTATTTACAAATTGGCAATCACGCCGGAAGAGATGTAATTTGCTGCCATAACGGGATGATCCTCACTTCCGCAAAAGATGATTTAGAAAAGGAATGAGGCACAGTAAATAGACATGTTATAATCCATTGAAAGCGCATAATATAATTAATCTTTGATTAAAAATTTTGTACTTTATAATTTCCATACGACTTTAATTTCCGTTTAGGGTGATTTTTCGAATGGAAATAAAGTCTTGAAAAAATGTCTCTGCATCCACGATTCAAGACCATCCGGAAACTCGCAAAATTGACGGATGCGGGTTCTCGACCGTGTTCGCCAATACGTGACGTCGCCGGATGAATGTTCTGCGGCTGAACATGAGTCGGTCATCTACGATTGTGCTCGTTCGCGTCGCGAATGAAATTTCCGGATCTTTATTGTCCTCCAAGATGTTCGCCGGGGATATCCATTATCCTCTCACCGACAAGAGAAGGTCGCCATCTGAGTAGTTATTTTCTCGAAAATTAAATCTTTACATCCACATAGAGGATATTTGCTCACATACGAGCAAGCATTATGAGCTAAGCGTTGCTGCGACAATTAATTTGATTAAAAAATCGATAACCGCTTAATCTCGCAAGAAAATTGTTGATGTAAAGCGTTGACATTTCACCAACATTGATTCAACTATAGTATGCAAGCGGAAGCATAACTGAAGAAAATTATACGCGGAGGCGACAAAGTGTCGTACTAAAAGGGTGAGAAAGGTTGCAAGAGGTGGTTGCGAGGTGGAAAATCCGAGGGGGAAGCCTGCCTAAGGATGAATAGTAGCCAATAGGTCGCCTTTTCTTCCTTAATCTCTTCCTCTGTCGCGGGAACGAAGACAGATTGACGCGATCGGATTCCTATCTCACGCGATCGCGCAGCCCCCTCGATATATATATATTTCTTCCTTTTTTTATCTCTTGTTCGCATTTCTTCTCCCTCTTTTCTCTTCGTCGCTTTGTCCGTGGAGCGAATTTTCGCGGCCGGTGAGCGGAGTAATTCAAATTTCCAGTCTCAGATTCAATTAGAAGCGCGATGCAATTAGCCGCGGACACCCATTCGTGTCGTCAAGGGTGTCCTTCCTGAAAGGGCGAAAGCGCGCGATAATTAAGACGGACCACTCTCGAATATATAATTAGACCAATTAGCTTCGGAAAGTGCCGCTCTCTCTCTCTCTCTACTCGCAAAATTGACGGATGCGGGTTCTCGACCGTGTTCGCCAATACGTGACGTCGCCGGATGAATGTTCTGCGGCTGAACATGAGTCGGTCATCTACGATTGTGCTCGTTCGCGTCGCGAATGAAATTTCCGGATCTTTATTGTCCTCCAAGATGTTCGCCGGGGATATCCATTATCCTCTCACCGACAAGAGAAGGTCGCCATCTGAGTAGTTATTTTCTCGAAAATTAAATCTTTACATCCACATAGAGGATATTTGCTCACATACGAGCAAGCATTATGAGCTAAGCGTTGCTGCGACAATTAATTTGATTAAAAAATCGATAACCGCTTAATCTCGCAAGAAAATTGTTGATGTAAAGCGCTGACATTTCACCAACATTGATTCAACTATAGTATGCAAGCGGAAGCATAACTGAAGAAAATTATACGCGGAGGCGACAAAGTGTCGATGTATTAAAAGGGTGAGAAAGGTTGCGCGGAAGCATAACTGAAGAAAATTATACGCGGAGGCGACAAAGTGTCGTACTAAAAGGGTGAGAAAGGTTGCAAGAGGTGGTTGCGAGGTGGAAAATCCGAGGGGGAAGCCTGCCTAAGGATGAATAGTAGCCAATAGGTCGCCTTTTCTTCCTTAATCTCTTCCTCTGTCGCGGGAACGAAGACAGATTGACGCGATCGGATTCCTATCTCACGCGATCGCGCAGCCCCCTCGATATATATATATTTCTTCCTTTTTTTATCTCTTGTTCGCATTTCTTCTCCCTCTTTTCTCTTCGTCGCTTTGTCCGTGGAGCGAATTTTCGCGGCCGGTGAGCGGAGTAATTCAAATTTCCAGTCTCAGATTCAATTAGAAGCGCGATGCAATTAGCCGCGGACACCCATTCGTGTCGTCAAGGGTGTCCTTCCTGAAAGGGCGAAAGCGCGCGATAATTAAGACGGACCACTCTCGAATATATAATTAGACCAATTAGCTTCGGAAAGTGCCGCTCTCTCTCTCTCTCTTGGCCGACCAATATCACTTTATATGAGGGATGTGTCCGGGAATAATACTCGTGTTTCTAGCGTCTTTGAGTTGGAACTCAACTCTACGTGAATTGGATCCCAAATGTGAAAACGGATGACGAAATTCTGCGCTCTTATTTTTAATGAATTAATTCCAAAAAAATTTTGCTCACACGATTGATTCCAATCAATTACAACTTCTTCCAATTTATAGTTTGCGATTGATGAATTTTAAGAAAACTAAATTGGGATTTTAATGGACTTAATTGAAATTTTTGACGCCTCCTTCCTTCTTAAAATCGAGGGTACAGATATATACAGACTTTTCTTGATGTACAAAATTCAGTGAGAATTAATTTAATTCACGGCAATCGAAGGGAATCCTCTCTCGCTCTTCTCGTTGTCGAGAGAACATCCCGCGGATGTGTCGAACGAACGCGGCGTCGCGTTTCCGGCGACGGAGCGCGCGGATGGAAATTGAGTTTCGTCGAGTTTTCCATCGCGACGATTCGATTTGTCCCGCCGTGACGAGCAGCATCAAAACTTTCTCGCGCGACGAGAGGGACGACGATTCTCGTCGCCCTGAGGTCGCGATAAAGCAGACGAGCAGAAAGAAAGCGTGGGAGAAAATCGGGTGAACAACTTTCGCGAAATGATGGATGCGCCTCGCTTAGAAAGGATCCGACCTTACTAAGGTCTCCTCGGAAAATATATCGCGTGTGCCTGCGATATCTTGGGAGATGGTCGACGAGAAAATCTATGGTTGAGAAAAGTATCTCAATCTTTTTCCCAATGCAGAATTTTACTTTGTACATTATAAATCTATTTGTAAAGCTGAATGTTGGGGAAAATGTTGTTAAAGAGCATCGAAACTGTCAGTATAACTACGTCGCGCAATTTTTCTTTATCGTACGCATACATCGCATGCGGAATGTATCACGGAAAATGCGGTGCATCCGCGAGTTGTTAACGGCGGCGAATTTCGCGTATGTTCACAATAGCCTGCACTTTAGATGCGATGAAAGAAAAAGGAAAGTGTGGAAAAACAGCGCGGTATATGTGTTCGGACGCACAAATGTGGCTCTCACAGAAATTAAAATTGAAGAGAGCGACTCGCAATTAATTCCCAAAGTGCCGAGAAAATTTTTGGCTCGATGGAACTTTCGCTGTAATACATAAAAGCAGATTGATCGGCATTTCGTAATTTTTCTTAAGTAAACATTCCGCTTTTTCTTAATTCTCTATTTCAGGTTTAATCAATAGGATATGATAAGTATCTAGTATCGAACATTGAGAGATTGCTTCGATTGGATGATCGAAATTCTCGTATTTCTAACACATAGTTTCTTATATTTTTTATCGCGCCTCGCTTTCAACCCCCTTGATCACTCTTATTGAATGCCTTTCTACATGACGCGATAAAGATGTTTTTATACAGCCGAATAAAAATATCTTTATATCGAGCATTTTGATACGTGTCATATTTTTTATCTCGCAATATTTTTTCGAAAGCAACGAGTTCCAGGATATGTAAGGACATGAAAATATAAAATGCCAGCCTCCCCACCGTAGTCTCGCCTCGGCTGCCTTTATTCCGTTAAAAACGCGATTGGAATATATATATTTTATGTGTAATTAAAATATAATATTTTAACTCCATGACAAATTATATAAAATTCGAGAATAAGTAATCTATAAACATTATACATATACATATATATTTATATGCATATTTTTGTTAGCAAAACAAAACTAAATTAAAATTATTTTCTCAATGTTCGTAAATGGAATTAGGGCGTAAAAATGGCTTCGAATATATATCTTTTTGGGCTTTATTTAAAAGTTCTGCACGAATAAAACGGCTTTCCATAAATACGTGAGATCGAAAAATTCCTGAATAAATAGTTTCTCAAATTAGACGTCGACTCTTCTCGATTCTGAATTTTGGTAAATGGGAAGATATGTAGGCCGCGTATGTTCCTTGGCCATTCGTGTTTTGCTCTAAAATTGCGAAGGACGATATTTCGTCTTGGGTGGAACAAAAAAGAAAGGCAAATCTTCCATCGAGAGAATATAGTCTTATTATCGACGAGCTTTATGTGCAGATCTGTGCCCCTATGTGTTGGTAAAAGGGGTGAAGCCGGAGCCAACCGTTCTTCTCCGTCCCAACACGGCCTTAAACTTTACCGCAATGAGTCTTCGCGGATATAAACTTATGATTCACAGTATGTCAACCCGGGCAAACTTTGCAGCTGCGCGCACGAATTTCCACATGGTTTACACCGGTTCCACCACCCTACGGAAGATCCTAAAGGTAGTGAATATACTTAGGCAGAGGCATTATCTTTATACGCCAGAAGCTCCACGCGAGCGAATGCAAGCGCGATATAAGAAGACCCAAATAAAACAGTAGACTAAAAAATCACAATGTATAAAGTTATAAGTGAGGGCTCAACTGTACGTTTTTTGCGTATATCAGAATATCAAGAAATTTTTCAAACTACGAAAGCTTAATTTTCTTGTAATTACAAAGCTATGGACTCGAGTTTGCCCTTATACGAAATATAAAATAATAAATGTTTTGAAAAATATGAGAACGTATACCCTATATGTACGAATTGCAGGGGAAATATATATGCGAATTTTCCGTGTTTAGCCACGAAAACTTTCATAACCAACTTCCCAAAACCTCGAAACCGCGAATTTCATCGAGGAATGCAGCGCGCTACCGTAGTCATCGAGAGAATTCTGCTTTTATTGCACTTTGACCTAAAATTTGAAATATTCTTGAGACAGAGATATCTAATCTAGATAGAGGCAGAAAGTCAGAGCGAGATGTCAATTAATTGTAACTATTTATAGAACAATCCATACAGTTATTCCTCTATATTTTCGACGTCGCTTTTCTTGTACGATATTATTTTGTCAAATTGCAAGGAAAATATGGGAGATTTATTTCGATTATTCTTGAAATGTTCTTTCAAGAGTTATTGGCGGTATTGAGTTTCATGCATGAACAGCGTAAGTAATTAATTAGACCATCATCTTAAGACAAACACATTGTTCGTATTGCTTCTGGAGTAAAAACACCAGAAAAAAAAAACAGAAATGATTGCCTGAAGCTATTTTGCGAAAATACTGAGGAAAATATTGACCGGCACGTTTCTAGATACATGCGCGAGAACAAACAATACACAATGAATGAAAAAAGATGAGATCTCATTGGAAAAAAATAAGATATGATTACAAAAATGAAACTTGACATGGGAATGTATCCTCGAATGAGTTTAGTCAACTTTCATTTACCAAAATTAAAGAAAGTGCGGCTATTTATATTGTAACTTTTAAGTTTTCAATATTAAATATTTCCCTTAATAGTATAACTATAAATATAAAAATTCAATTAAATATAATTAAATTTAAAAATAATAAAAATTAA
>NW_021849095.1:50650-55793 GCF_003651465.1 Formica exsecta | reverse complement strand
AAAATATATAATCTATTTTAAATTATATATAAAAAAATATTTTTTACATAATATTGTTTTTCTTGCTTTTATCAATATTAGGAGTAAATTTTTAATTCAAATGTTTATATGTAAATGTAAAATTGTTTAAAGTTAAGTGCATTGTATGTTTCATCAGAATATTTTCGTCATTTGCGCTACTCATAGAATAACTGTACACGAAAGTATGTTAATTGCTAATTAAAATTATTATTATTATATCTCTATATTATTTTGAATAGACAAAAGAATTCAGCAATCTATCAATCTCATTTCTCGCAAAAATATTAATATTTCGTTCTCGCTTCAGTTTTCGTGCGTGTAAAAATAATTTAATAATTGTGACACAGTTAAAATTGAATTTGAACGCGAGGATAAGAAAATATCTGATCACCGGAAGATTTTAATGAGATTTTTGCTTTCATCGCATTTTAAGAGTTAACGAGTCGCTGCCCTGCACAAAGTATAGCTATACCGCGAGTTTCTTAGCGCGCGGAGAAGAATCGAGCTCTTCCAGCATTTTCTCGCATTGCTTCCATATATCGCTTAAAATATCTCGCGGCTGAAAGAGATTACGGGGATGAAATGTTTCATCTGCAGTAAATTCGCGTTAACGTCGTTTTTGTGGAAAACCCGCTTTACCGCGCAGAAACCGCGATAAATCCACGCGTCTATACATATTTGCATTCGCGCTGCCACATATGCTACTTTTCGGCAAAGTTTCGGAATATTATTCCGCTTACCTCTTGAATCTACTTATATAAACCGGTAATTTCGCTGCTGCGAAACTATCGGGTTATGCAAGTTTCGTAAAATGAGAGAGAGAGAGAGAGAGAGGGTGAGAAAAAAAGAGAAACTATAGATCGATTTATTGATACGATGATTATATAATATAAATATTTAAAAATTTGTAAGGTGTATATTAATATAAAAAACATTGTCCGTGAATGTGTTGCCTTGGTAATTTCGAGGCTAAAGTTATATTTAACTCGCTTTTTAGAGAGCTACGAATATATATATCGCGAATGCATAATGCGCATTCCAATAATGTCTGAAAGATGCAATTTGTATCAGTGACTGATTCTCGGCGGATAATCGTAGTTCGTGCACAAATTAGCGGTGATTTACGTCTCGATACAAATGGCAAGTGCACTGGCACGATACGCGCGCGCGGCTATAAATTATCGTCGATTGTCTAATTGCCTAATTTTACATCTCCATCCTCTACGCTCACAAACCCCCTCTTCCATATTCAACGAAATCCGCGTTTGTCTATATTCGACGCCTTTATCTGACTTGTCGCGATTCGCAACGCGATTGAATTCAAGTTAATCGCGCTTAACAGTATGTATTATAGATTTGGATACAATTGGATATTCTTGAAACACGTATTCTCATTTAACCGATTTGTTTTATTTATAATTACATGTCCCGATGAGCAATAATTTGCGAGACGCGAGATGGAAATTTTAAAAGCACTGTCGACACAAGTCGATGGATATTGAGCACAAATTATTTATTTCACAATATTTACCAATTACTTCGACAAATATGAATATCGTTATTAAACGTTTTTCAACAATGCAACGTATTAAATTTTAAAGATATTGACTATATATATAATCGACTACATCGCGTATACAACGTGCCCTAAGCGTGCAAGGGGCGAAAAGCGCGATGTTTACGTTATAAACAAGCTAGAACGACGGGGTTAATCTGATTGCAGTTTATAATTTCAGGATGCTGCGGCAACGATTTCGACATGATGCCCGCAGACTCACGAAACTAATTAATATACATGAATGCGAGATCGCCCGGAACTCATCTAATCGAGGTCGTCGAGTTGCAAATAGAGAAGTAACCCTTGCTCCAGTTAGCAAGTGTCTCTCTCTCTCTTTCTCTATCTCTCGTTCCCTTTCTTTCCGCGTCTCATTAATTTTGAAACTCCACATCTGGAAAGAGCACGTGACCGCGCAGTTCAGATTTAAAAAAAAAAATGGGTCCAGTCCCAAAAAAATTTTCGAAAATGGAAACGATTCTTGCGTGTAAAACTCTTCTTTCGATAAAGACGGAAAGAGAATTGCAGGATTGCAGCAACAACTCCCATCGAGAAACTCCGGACGATACTCGAACGATATGTATCTAACAAGGACGCGCGCAAAGTTCGTAAGCTGTTCGTGAAGTCTCACGTGCTCAAAATACCCAGTTTATCCTCGTTACCGAGTTACGGCAATCGAAAGTTCAACCCCCTCGGGTCGAGTTGATCGCCAACGACGCTGACAGAACGCGTTTCTCTTCATCCGCCCGAAGTCGCGAACCGCTACATTCGACTATCACGATTTCGATCTTCGACGACGACGAATCGAGTACGTGATATGTCACGCGGTTCCCCCCGGAGCATCTCTTTAAGAATTCACGGCGTATCTACATCAAATATATAATGCATTTTCATAAAAACTTTAAAAGTAGACATTACACGCGACTGATTTCACAAAAATTTTCGATCATCCTAAGCTTATCAAGTCTCGCTTTCCATATTCAGATCTTCGTGCTGCGCTCGGATATCTATAAATTAAATCGATTAATTCGATCAGAGATAATCCTCTTTTGCTCTGCCACGGGAGGAGATTTATCTGCGTCTTGATTAACGTGTGGTTTAGGAAGTTTAGTAGTTCGATCTACACGAAAGAGAAGGATTACTTCGGATATTTCTCAGACGATTTGTGATTTACAATATAATAACGATGTTTATATATATCGAAAGATATTTCCGTGTATCGACATTTCTTTTCCCGTAAAAGCTCGCTATCCGCACAATTTCGCGATAAGTCCTCGACGTACCGCGACAGTAAATCAACAGTGTTTTATCGACAGCGCCGTCTAAAACGAGGGTGCAAGTGCAAGGAAGCGTGGGGCGAAGGGGATGGGAAGAGCAGGATGGCCCGGGGCTTGTTTTCCAGTTACAAGCGCGCGGAAAAACGCGAGAGCGAAAAGCCTCAACTGACTGCGGCTTTTCCGCACTGTCGCCCGGCCAAGATAACGAAATGCCGATATCTAGCCGTACGTAAATATAGCCCGATATTTATATCCTTGCGTAACCGCCTCTCTATTTTGGAAATTCCGTAAATTTCAATTGGTCACAATTGCCGTCTCTCTCTACCGTCGCGACTTTATCAATTTATCTCTTAACGCACGTATGATTTAAGAAAATCTTATCTAAGTATACATCTATACAGAGGGAGAAGGGAGGAGACAGGGGGCAGGGGGCACATATAAAATTCTATCTTCCAGATTTACGCCCTCCCCCCTTTCTACACTTTCCTTTTCAATTCTGAATTCCTTGACAAACTGACAATATGTAAGTTTCTTCTCGACCCTAACGCTCTATCAGCGCGCGATAAGAATAATAATATCTCCGTAAAAGATTTACGCGTCAATTCGCGCTGCGCGAACGCGTCCTTATCAGCGGCGGTATTTCTTTTTTTCTCTCTTCCGAATTAAGCAAAAAAGTTGGTATTGCAAATGCGAGCGCGCCTCGCGTGCAAATGGCATAAATAACGGTCGGTTTGTTTGAAGCCGTCAGCAGTTTTATGCTGCTTGCGGTCGCGCTGCAACTGCAGCTGCACTGTCCGTTTCGCACCTCATACTGCTCTTTATTTATTTCACCGGTATTTCCATTTTCAGCGAAGAGCGCCGATGGTCGACAGATTATTATGCGGTCGACCAAACGTAATGACCAGTGAATTTGTGTGTCCCCTCACTCTCCCTCGATATTATAATATTATTTATAAATTATCGGTCGCGCGTATGCAATTGTTAACTACTGCACCGCGAATCGTCAACAAAATTTAAACTGACAATCGATAAAATTCGTTACGAAACAAGTCGCGCATGCGTCATTATTACGCAACGTGGAAAAAATACGCATACATTCTCGTCTCAAGCGGTGAACTTTTGTTACGGGAAAATATTATATTTTGTTATATTAATTCGCGAATACACGATTCCTGCATGTCTAGAATAGTTCTCGCACTTTGTTACCCCATTCGCATTTGTTTGCCAGACGCAATAAAACATTTCGCTTCACGCTCGTGTGGACTAATTAAAAACTCCGAGCTCTATGCTTTTCGCCGACTTTTGTTGAATGGGTGACAAATCGTCAAACTGCGAGGACAGAGTTATGTTTGCGCGACGCAATATTTACGACGCGATCACAGAGAGAGAGAGAGAGAGAGAGAGAGAGAGATTGCGAAAAAGGAACAAGTTGGTAGGGGAAAATTTTTCAAACTATCCCCTTCCAAAATAAAACAAAAAAAAAAACGTGAAAAATAGAAACATGGAATACACCCTGTACGTATATTCCGCAGCCGCGCGCTGCGGAATTCCGGTAACGATTCCACTAACCCTCGCGACCATTTGGCACTGGAAACTGCGCGCACGTTGATTAAACGCCAATGGGCTGTTACAAGATCGAGATATCACCGTGACCCGGACGTGATCCGCCGATTCCTCGTTCGACCGATCGCGCGCACTAATTGCACCCGGAGCGGGGAGCGCACCGAGTGTTATCAATTAAGGCGCGACCAAAACGCGATTGTCACGGGCAATTATGTCCCGTAACTATTGCGGATGAGATGAGTCAGCAACAACGTCGCGACATCCATCCGTTTCGATAGCGTCGACGCGACGGCTCTCGCAAAAAAAAAAAAACTACCACCATTCATTCGGGGATAATGGACCATCGCGGGAACTCCATCGGATCTGCCGAGAGTATTTTTCGTTATTGTTTGTCACGGCCGGAGTGGGAGAAGAATGGGATGAGATCAAAAGCAAAAGAAAACACATGTCATCAGTAGACAAACTTGACAGCGCGACGATTATAAGCATAAGTATCCATTACATTTTTGTGTTATTTTATTTAATTATTTTTAATATTAGATGTGTGTATTAATTTATATTTAATTTTATTAATTTTATTATAAAAAAATCGAATGTTTTTTTCATAAAGCGCGAATGTTTACATAACAGCCATTTATAAAAAGCTTAGATTTTTTTAGATTAACTAGATCCTGCAATATATATGTATATAATAAGTAATTATTAATATTATTTAAAAATATTAATA
>NW_021849095.1:42949-50522 GCF_003651465.1 Formica exsecta | reverse complement strand
ACTTTGTTAATATTTTTTATAAAATATTATATAATATATTTCTCTTTTAATATTATACATTTAATTATTAATATTATTTAAATGTGATTATATATTTCTTTTTTGTCATTATGTGTGACATTTCAGACGAATCTCTCGAAAGGTTTCAAATACTTTTGGAGAAATAGAAACTGCTATGAAATACATATTGAAATTTTTGCAGATATACACTCACCATAAAAGAAATTATTTAAAAGTCCAATACTGATAACTTTTTAAACAACAACGGTTTTAAGTGAACCGCGAGGGAGGTTGTTCAAAGGATCAAGCTACTGTCTTCTTCTGTATTATAATGATCCATTAATATTAAGCAGATGTAAAGAGTCTCGTAGATAGACAAGCGTAAGCTGTTTTCATTACCTTTCATGCGGTAATGAAAAGCGGAGTGTTTCTCGCGCGTCATCCCCTTCTCGTTCAAAGTAAAAGCAGAAAAGATCGTTTTTATCCCGCCGCGGTCTTCGAGACAAAATTCCCGACAGAAATGAGAAAAAATAAAATCTTTTTTTTTATATTCTTATAACATTATATCGTAATCCCTCTCGCCCCTCCCTCGTACTTGCCGTTTCTTTTTCTCCCTTCTGTCTAAAATTTTTTTTTTATATTATCCAACCTTTCTCTTCACATAATTTAATAATACATCTTTCTCTCGCGATGGTATGATAATTTATACTTATGCGTATGATATTTTATAAATTATCGACTCACCAACAGCAGTGCACACCCCGACAATTCTTGTCATCGTCGTTAGATGTTGCGTGTCGCTCGGCCTTTCGTCGGTAGACATATCGTCGAAGGTGTCCTTCGCGAGGTCCTTGGTTTGAGTTATCATGAGATGTGCGATAAATTTGCACGTTTATACGCGCGCCTTTCAATAAAGATCCTCTATGAAAAAAAAATATATATATATATATTACTTGTAATTATTTAACAATGTCTTTTAACCTTTGCACAACTTTGAACGTGCATCAGAAACAAAAATCTTTATATTATAAAGAAATTAGTATCTCTCGTATAATTTCCTATTACAATTTTTATATAATCATTCTATATAAAGAATACGCAATATACGATATTTATATTCAAAAGAGGCTATAAAGGCAAATTACTTTATAAAATTTTCTATTTGAAGAAACAATATTCTTTATCCTATAGTAAATATATATACGCTCAATCATCATTCTTTCTGTATAAAGAATGAACTTTCTCGTTAGCAGTTTCGCAATGTTCATTGTTTTAAATTGGATAGCTTGTCGCGAGCTCGATGCTACTTTTATCACAGGTTTGATTTTTATTTCGATTTTAACTCACCGAAATTTCCACCGGTCGCCAAAACGTCCTCCACCATTGCAAGCTCACGCGAAACTGCAAGCGCGTGAAGCGCGTCGCGGGCAGGAAATGTCACCGCGGCGCCAAAAATATCGAACATGCGCAAATGCCACTTTCGTTTGAATTTCTTGTCAACCTTGCCACGTGTTCCTCGAGAATAGACGATATTATTATTATTATACGATTATTAACATAAAAAATATCAATTTAATAAAGATTTACGCATTTTCCCCTTTGCCATATCATTTTTGCTGTTTTAATCTCTACTTTATATAAATATATATATGTAAACACAAGACACACATACATGCATAAAAATAGTTCGCGTACATAGCAGCAGAAAAAGTTCAACTCTATTTAGTATTTTTATACTTTTTTTTATGTGATGTATATTTAACTTTAACGTTATGTAGCAAAATGGAAAAATTAATAGCCTTTATATTTTTAATATATAATAATGTATATAAAATGATGCCATAAAATTGTTTGAAATTTTACATTTTTTTTTAGATAAAATCAAATTTTAGACATAGGACAACGGGATAGGATAACGCGACGTTATACTCTCACTCACAACAACGCTATTAAATATTTATATATATCACTACCAATATATTTACAATACATAATATTGTGCGACATATACAAAAATATATCCACTCGCGATAAGCGTGTAGAATAACACTCGAACAACACGGACACGTGGTGAGGTAGAAATAGTCATGATTTATCATTTATGGAACACCCATATTTAAAAATCGCACATCATTGCATGTATGTGTGTATAATTGCAATGATTACTTTCCGTAAATTATATACAATAACATTATAGACAATAAATATAGACAATAAATATATTTGTATACATATATACTTCGTTTTTAAAGCGTTTTCTGCTGTGCTCCAAGCGTTATCCTGTTACGAAACCGAACGCGTCGAAGCAGCATGTTTTGTACTTTTCGGTTTCCTTATAGACACAGAATAAGACATAACACGACACATTTTAGAAAAATATATTTCTTATAAGCAAGTGTTTAAAGCGCTTTCAACTTTATTGCATTAAGCATTTTTCTTTTTTTTTCAAGAACCTTCCGTTGCCCGTTTCTTTTTCTTGCTCTTGATCATTCTGGAACTATGATCCCAGCCAGCTGAGAGCAAACTGATTTTTGATTGCGAAGGAATGATGTGTTTTCCTTGAATCTCCAAACGATCGCGAATCGTGTGAGCGGATTTCGGTATCTTGGAAATCGGACTCAGTGGTTTCCTGTTGCAGTGTAAGATAGCGGGCGACGGTGCCAATAACCTAAAATGTATGAAATTATTCAATATACTTTGATTCTTAAATTTCCCCAAACTAAACTTTTATCTTAAAACTCTATCCAAAGATGTTTTAATTTTTTATCTATAAATTAGCAATATACCTATTTTTGTTACTAGGAAGTCTCGAAGTGTCTATGGGCGCGAGTCGGATATTTTTCGGCCAAACAGTAGGACAGACAGGAGCTTGCCAGGCGGAATGAATATTTGAATTTCTTAAAGCGCTTGATCTTGTCGCAGAACCATGGAAACTACCTGAAACATTTCGAACTGATCTTAAAATATTTGCAATTTTTATAATAATATTTTAAAACTTAAATAACTTGATATTTTCTACCTTGAAAGGAGGAAATTTCGAAATCTTCATTGATAAATCTAATGGGAATAGTATTTAAAGTAGAGAAGCTTTCTCGTGTGGATACTGCAAAGGGCACAGGGCTCACAACAATCCTCTCATTGAAGATAGTGCCAAGCTTATTTCTGCCTATATGTGGTGTACACAATCTCTCCTTGGGTCTCGATGTATCATCATCTTTTTTATTATCAAAGTCTCTTGGTTTATTTGCAGAAATTGATTTTCGCTGTTCTCTAAAAAAAATCAGATTATATATAAAATAAAAGAAAGCGCTTTTATATTTAATACTTTCTTTTGCTAATCTCACTTTTGAACTTCTTGATAATTTATATCATTTTTTATTGTCTGAAGAGAGCTTCCTGTATCCAGCAATCGATTTCGTATACTTAAAGATTTATTCTCGATATAATTAGGAGAAATTGCTTCTTCTGCCCAATTTGTTTTTGAGTTTCTCGAGGAATTTCTGTTGCCATGAACAGGAGCAGGAGCTATTTTTAGAGCATCACTTAGACTTTCGCATAAATCTGTATCATTCTCCTTATTAGGAATGACCTCTGCGATTACATATTCCATCAGCATATCAAGAACATCTTCAAATTTCGCTTTATTTAATTTGTATTGCATAGAATCCTCTCCTTCCTGTAAATATTATAAAAATACAATAATAATATAAAATACAACATACATTTTACATATTACATGCATGTTAGAGAAAATTTTGTATTTTTTCCATTACCTTTATTGAAAGATTGTGTTCCATGGATATTTTGTCATTTTGTAGAGTATCGAATCTTTTCATCCTCTCATCATTGGAGTCAATATCATGCTGTGTACTGTTGTTATTGGTACAAGTTGGATTTTTGCCAATTATTCTCATATATGGTATCTGTGTTCTCCATTGTATACATTCGTCCAAAATGGATCCCTGAAGCAGTTGATCATCCTCTTCCTCGTAGAAGGTCCTTTCCACATTTGTCCACTGTTCTTCAAATTTCTGGGTCGCTGTATCTTCCATCTCCTGCGACCAAGAAATAGATGTTGCCGCACTATTTCCATTAGACAGGATATCATCATCATCCTTCCATGATTTCTGCCGCGATAAACTAGGCAGCCGGAAGCGACCGCTCCATTCGTTATCAAACCCATCCTCTTCATCTTTAAATCTCAGCAGATGTTGAGGAGCCTTTATTTTTTGCGTCAATGGACTAATTCTACGAGACAAGTGTATAATCAGTATTTATCGCAATGCATTCTCCATTTCATTATATAAATTGACAGACTTACGTGTTATTCTTAAGGCTGTTTCTTCGCATTTCATGCTTTCCGAAAGATTTTTTCCATCAACAGGATCCGATCAGTCTGACAACTCCTCTGCAGAGTTATACCCTGCGAATTTTCCGCAGGTAGAGCGAAAACTTACTGACGCATTTCTGATTTCTGATATTTATAATGTCGAATTCGACTTGGATTTCTTAGCGAAATAGTTGTATTATTGTCGTGCATTTTCATAATGTTTCTATTTTACATGAATATTCTTCGCGAGCAGCTATCGATCCTGTCCACGAACCGTGACCGAAATATTGACCACGACCACGACATGACAGACGCGAACATGAAACCGCAAACCGCAAAGGTCTCGCGTATGCGATAGGTATCGAAGATCGAAGTGATGCCAGATTCGGAACGCGAATCACGCCAAATCGTGGTGTAGAGGGGATAACACAATAGTAGAAAACCGCGTTCATGTGACATGTGCATACGTTACCGGCTACTTGTCGCCGATTCGTGAGTTGCTGTCACGTGACGCTCGAGTATGCGCTTTACAGTATCGCCCATATACGAAGGCCTGTGATTGGCGAAAGGCCGATCACGTGAGTCGCTGGGGTTCGTATACAGACACAGCATCTAGAGACACGCCACGGTCAGGTTGTTGGTTGTTGGTTGACTCCTACAGAAGTGCGTTTCGAGTCGCACTTTTCTCATTTCTCTCCGCTCACGGAGAATATTTGACTTCATTAAACAAAACCAGTGGAAGAATATTAAAATCATCTTTAACTGTATTATTAAAGAGACTGGAAAAGTTATATAATATGAAACAATAAATAGACGAAACAAGAACCCAGGTTATATAACCTCAAAAAAAGGAAATGTCTTTGGCGGATGAACTTCTCGCAGACCTCGAGGAAAATGACGACGCGGATACTTTCATGGAGGAGCCGGAGCCGAAATTCATTCCGGCTTCGGTCTCTAAAGTCCTAGAAGAAGAGATAAAGGTATCCTCTGTTCGAGAGTTAGCCAAGTTACGAGATTCGGAACAGCTGCAAAAGGTCATATCACAGATTGAAAAGCACAGCAAAATACCTAGAAAATCAGCTGACATTGTGGGACCTGTGGAATCTGATCCGGAATATCAGTTGATAGTTGAAGCTAATAATATGGCTGTAGATATTGACAATGAAATAGCTACTATACATAGATTTACAAGAGATAAGTATTCAAAAAGGTTCCCAGAGTTGGAATCCCTGGTTGTTGGACAAATGGAATATATAATGACTGTTAAGGAACTAGGAAATGATGTGGACAGGGCAAAAAATAATGAAATTCTCCAACAGTTTCTTACTCAAGCCACAATTATGGTGGTTTCTGTGACGGCATCAACTACTCAAGGCCAATTATTGACAGAAGAAGAGAAAGAAGCTATTGGTGAGGCTTGCGACATGGCAGTAGAATTAAACAACTACAAATTAAAGATATTCGAATATGTAGAAAGCAGAATGGCATTCATCGCACCAAACTTATCAATAATTGTTGGTGCATCGACAGCCGCTAAAATTATGGGTGTCGCAGGTGGATTAACAAAACTGTCAAAGATTCCGGCTTGTAATGTTCTAGTCCTAGGGTCTCAAAAGACAACACTCTCTGGATTTTCGCAAGTTGCCACCTTGCCTCATACAGGATTCATTTATTACTCCGATATCGTGCAAGAAACACCTCCCGATCTACGGAGAAAAGCGGCGAGGCTCGTGGCTGCGAAATGCACGCTGGCGGCTAGAGTGGATGCCTGCCACGAAAGTACAAACGGCCACTTCGGTCAGATGCTGCGCGAGGAGATTGAGAAGAAATTGGACAAGCTTCAAGAGCCGCCGCCCGTAAAATTCGTTAAGCCGCTACCGAAACCAATTGATCCTGGTCGAAAAAAACGTGGCGGTAAACGCGTTCGTAAAATGAAAGAACGCTACGCGATTACAGAATTTAGGAAGCATGCGAATAGGATGAACTTCGCAGACATCGAAAGTGACGCTTACCAAGAGGATCTCGGTTATTCGCGAGGAACAATCGGCAAAGCTGGGGCGGGTCGAATCAGGCTGCCACAAATCGACGAGAAGACAAAAGTTAGAATATCTAAGACGCTGCAAAAGAATCTGCAGAAACAACAGCAATGGGGAGGGAGTACTACTGTTAAGAAGCAAGTATCTGGCACTGCTTCCAGTGTGGCTTTCACCCCCCTGCAGGGTCTTGAAATTGTCAATCCACAAGCTGCAGAGAAAAAGGTGAATGAAGCAAATGCGAAATACTTTTCTAACACAGCTGGTTTTCTGAAAGTCAGGAAAACATAAACGTGAAGAATACCTATTGCAATAATAAATAAGAGAAAACGCATATATATTTAATATTTGTAAATTTGCTCTTATTGGAAATACAATACATCTAAGTAGAAATAAATATAATATTTATATCATAAACATAAAATTTCTGATCCTTTATATTTTATATTAACTATAATTGGTGGAAAAAAAGATAAGAACATATAAAAAGGTAACATGTGAAAGTAATACTTATATATATAGTTAATATACATGTTAATCTTCTTCAATCATTATTTCCGTATCTTTATCTTCATTTACTATCGATATTTCGTTCGTTTTCTTCGAACAAGGTTTAATGATCGATTCATACCATTGTGTTTCTGCTGTTACCAGGCACCGTCGTCTACAAATAAGTATATGCATTAAAATAAAAAATATAATCAGCAACAAAAGTGATAAATAATTAACCTGGTCTAATATTTACATGTTACTATGATCGTCTCGCGGTTTTTTTACTGGATTCCAGCCAGTTACAGGCTTCTCATTCGCCAGCATTAAGCCACGGATGCAATATGATAATGCAACTTTACCCAAATTGCGATCCTGTCGAATTATGGAATATAAGAACAAATATTTTATGTAATCAAAAGAGCTTTAACAAAACTTACACGCCATTCCGAATTTAGAACATCGGCCAAGCTCAAGATATCGGACGCTACAGTGACTTCTTCTATAGTTCTTATAGTGTTTAGGTAATTCTCTTGTAGAAATTGCACGAATACCACCGACTGTGACTGGAAGAATGCCGATATTTCTTCAGGATCGTGCACATACTTGGAAGAATCATCTGATTGTTCTGGAATTAATCATAAGTCGCAATTCATCGGTTCACGAAAGTTCAAAATTCGAAATGTGAAGTCAAATTATACTTTTGGGATTTATGACTCTT
>NW_021849095.1:24520-41801 GCF_003651465.1 Formica exsecta | reverse complement strand
TTCCGATGCCATGCAGTAGGCTCAAAGTTTCTTCTCGGATGCCGCATTCGCTTTTCAAATGTCGCTCGGGCACTAATAATTATAAGAACAATGTAAATCCTCTGGGGGCGGGGGGCTCATTGGTTTAATTAATATGACTTGTATACCTTTGAGAGAAATGAAAATTAGATTTAAAACGGCACTGCGCACATCTCCAACGCTGTTGGACAATATTTCGTCGATGTGCTGCTGAGAGACGTGCAACATGTCGTCGGCGATGGTATTTAGTACACCGGATACTCGCTTCAGCATATTTTTCACCGCGGTTTGTGTGGTTGCATTCACGCTGTGCCAAATAAATCGCGATTAAGCTTAAAATAGCGCGCGGAAATTGATCTTTAATTTATTGAAGAAAATTATCTGATTAACTTACGTGATGAGATCGATACCAAACTTTTCTCTTACATTAGGTGCGAATAATGTCTGCATCAGTCTAGAGTTTCCAGTCTCTGTGCAAACAAATATCACAGGTTCCTTGCCTATCTGGAAATATTTTCTAAAGAAAGATATTTATAAAGAAAAAAATATCAAGCAATATCTAAACAGTTTATTATAAAGTAGATGCTGCTTACTCTACGAGTGTAAAGAAGCCTTTGTGATCCTCTTGATAAACATTTGGAAGATCCTTAACGAGAAGCAATTGCTTGGAACAATTGCCGAGTACTGTGCGATAACGCGTTGCGCGAATTACGTGATCCTCGAATTTATCTCCTTGCCGCATCACGCGTTCTGAAAATTATCAAAAAAAATGATGTTTAAATATATAATTTATAACTTTAGTACGCTTTCATAAACATCGAATAGTAATCGTTACTATTTTCATCCTCTATTTGATCAATTGGAGTAATCCATTCAATAATGTCGAATCCGTTTTCTTTAGCAAGTAACTTTATAGCCACAGTTTTTCCACAACCGGAAGGGCCAGAGAGAACCAACATCGAAGGCTGCCTTTTTGATGCTTTATATTGAAACCAATTGGAAATCTCATTTTGTTTCTGTCGGCTAATTGCCAACTCAGAAAGTTTTTGAGGTTCACAAGCCTCGAGTAATTTCGATAAGTTGGTTTCATGTTTTCTTCTCTTAAAATTATTTTGCGTGAATGATGTGTTCGGCAGAGTCTTATCTAATTTTCTTGTGTTAGTACGCTTGACCAAAGGCTCATTTACAATTTCACAATCAAATGATGGCACACACCATTTATTATTTCTCTGCAAAAAAGATAGAAAAATAGTATGAGACAAGCACAATTAAGAAAATAAAATAAAGTTTTATATTTTATATCTGATAAGGATGTAATACATTTATAAAGAGATAAAGAAATTAAATTTAAATATTATTCTACACATTATTCTAAAACTAAGAGAGAAAACAAAGAGTTTTTATATGCTAACTCTATAATTCTTAAGACTTAGAAATAAGATCTGTCAAATTATATTTTTATATCAGTTAGGAATTAGGTTAAGTGAGATTTAATACCATTTGAATGACAATCCTAAATAATTTTTCAATATATCTCTCGATACTTATATACTTACTTTTGGAAGGGTCATGCTTATTTATATATATTTACATTTTGTACTCTAATTAGTTTGAATGAACGCTTGATACGCGCTTTTTATCTTGTTTATCTTTGGATGCACTCCGCTTGATGCTATTTTTGCTTCAAAGCGCAAATTTTTCGCTGTGATTGGCCCATCAAACGCTTCGAAGCAGAAATAGTATAAAACGGAACACACCTTTTGTACTAAAATAATACTATATGTGTGTGTATCGTTTGACGCTACGAAAGTTTCAAATCATTTGTATGTTAAGTTTCGAATCATTTTCTGCTATCAATTTGACATCAAATTGCGTTGTGCAGATTCTGCTCGGTTTTTGCTGGCTATCTGCTATAATAATTCTATGCAAATCCTGCTCGGTTTCTGCTACTGATCTGCTGTCAAATTATGTCAGCAGGTTTTGTAACATTTCTGCTGACATTCTGCTATTATTATTTGATATAACAGACTTTGTATACAATCTGGAATCTTTCTGCTGACAAAAATTTGTAGCAGACGTTTGGCAAAATCTGTTCGAACAGACTTGGCTATCTGGGTGGTTCTTCAATATATTGACATATCTCAATATATTCTATATTTAAAAAGCGATATATAAATAAGTAATGATTGTCTTAGGATTTATTAACAATTGTTTATCTAAATCATAATATTTGTTATCGGTATATCTATATCAATCGTAGTTACGAATTCAATTGATCAATTCTAGTAGAGTTGCAAGTAGAGACAGAAAAACCTGAATTAACATCATTAATGCTAATTGTAACTAGTGCGCAGTACCTTTGCTTTGATTGTATAATGGAGCTGCATTGTGTAATGGAGCGAACAATCGATGGAATTGGTCCATATACAAACTTACTGTAAAGAGTATTATTTTACCTACACTCAAGTAAAGTAATATCTTTACACTAGAATAAATCTGTAATCTATATATTTGCACAAAAAACTTGATTAAAAATTTGTATTAAATTTTCATGTAATATATGCTATTCCATAGCAATATATATTACCGATATATGGACCAATAATGAACTCGAGAATATAATTTAAAGGTTGTGTCTAAGAGAATGTAATTATTACTAAATAAAATATTTATGGGACTTGTCCATAAGACTCAACAATTGCTTCTTGCATAAACTAATAGGCAATAACAATCTTTTATATATATTTACTATATTGATCTTACAAAAAATGATTATATTTGCTATATATTGCCTATTGCACTTGTTGTAAGTAAGATTTAATATTTAACTAAACTGTGGTGTATTATACCGGGCGGGCGATCATAGACGACTATGAATAGGAGTAAAATTTTAGTGATATTATTTGTACAACTTGCATGAGTTAGTACTTGTGCATCATGACATTATCAGGACTAACACATAACACTTCCTTTTCCAGACAACACAAATTCAAGGATTGAGCATTTACAAAGGATCAAAGACGAGCTTTATCTCTGTATCTCGGCTTATTATTTGAAATATAAAATGTATAATCTGTTTAAATAACCTCATATATTTAATAAAAATAAGATAATTATACAGTTTAGGAATGACTTCATAGATTTCAATAGCCTTGACATATATATTAAGGACCGTGTCATTGATAATATATATCAAAGCCGATGAAACCTGTGAGGCCTTTCCTTAAACTGCATAATTATCAAAAATAATTGTGCAATATACATACAATGTAGAAATAGATAATATTGAAATATCAAAGAAAATACTAATCGTTTTTTACAATACGTTTTATATAAATTTTAAGGAAGATTGTGCCAGCTCTGATTATAGTGGCCTAAAATATAATTCTACTATAATTATTCTATTCGGTAGGACGTGATGATGAAAGTAAAAAAATCGCGCGATGAAGATTACCAAACGAAAAAAAACGGCAAGCCATTTGACAAATCATATCGCTATTAACGACCATCCCGATACTTCGACGAATCGAACCTTGGTGAACTTAAAAGTCCTCGTACATAAAATATTACTTTTCTATACTTCTCTATAATACAATTAATACGACTCAACTCCAAACATCACTCGAGTATCGCTTTTGCGACTCCATTTTCTTGATATAATTTGCTGCATCGAGTTCAGACATGTTGCCTCGGTCCATCACAACCTTGAGCAGTATATTGTGAACATCACGGGCCATATTTCTAGCATCTCTGAAAGAAACACACACATTTTACATATTGCAAGACATCGAATCTTCTTTTTATTCTAATAGAAAAGGAGGAGCTTCGAACCAACCCGCAAACGTAAATATGTCCATTCTGTTCACCGATGACGCGCCAAAGTTCCTCCTTGTTCTTCTCGAGCAAATGAGTGACATAGACTTTATGCTCTTGCTCGCGGCTGAATGCGGTATGCAATGTTAAAGTGCCGTCCTTTACGTACTGTTCCAATTCCTCACGATAAAGAAAATCTTCTTGGCTTTTTCTGCATCCAAAGTACAGTATTGTATCGCCCACTTGTTTACCTGAAATCAAGAATAAGATATTAGTATACTCCGATAGGACAAAATGTTGCGTTGCGAAGTATCAAGAACTTAGAGAAAATTTACCTTCTCTTCTTGCGAGATCACGTTCCTGTATGAAGCCTCTGAATGGCGCTAGACCAGTTCCCGGACCAATCATGATGATGGGAGTACTCAAATGCGTCGGTAAACGAAACTGAGACTTTCTTACGAAGATCGGGACGACACAGGGTGGATCGGAGGGATGTTTATCCTTTAACCAATTAGTAGTTACGCCCTTATTGATCCTGCCAGTTGGGGTTTTGTATTCCACTACTACCGCCGTGATGTGAATCGAAATCGGATGAAGCTGAAATACGGCAGTTATTTTTATTAAATGATGAGTGATATCTTTCAACTAGAGAAATATATCCTATCATTTTTAAAATCGATAATATACCTTCGGAGATGAGGATATTGAGTAGTATCGACATTGTAATCGTGGTAAAATCTCGCAGAGGTGATCCAGCGGTGGCTTCAAGCTGGAAATATCTTCTAAAATGTGCACAATATTGCGATTCTCTTGAACTATCCATTGCTGATAGGCCGCTTTGCCCTCCGCAGTAGTTAATGCCATCAGCTTTAGCTTCTCCTTGTCCGCGGGATCGGTCGCGTACTCGGCCAACTCTTTAAGAACGTGCGTTCGCGGGTTGCTCGTAATGTCCAAGTAATGCGTCAAGGCAGTCCTATAGCTACAAGGACAAGGGAACGGATGCTTCTTCGTGGATTCCTCTGTAAAATAAGTAGCAGATGATGTAAATATAACAAAAAATATAAGTAAATAGAAAGATATAAAGAAGAAAGAGTAAGTAAATAACTCACCATCTGTATTTGTAAGGGTGAATACGGTATCCAAGTCTGCGCCGCATTGTTCGCCGATTTTATTCACTAGTTCCGCATTGTTCACTGGGTAGACGGCCAAATGATCACCCGCCTCATAACGTATCTTGGAACTTTCGATATTGAACTCGATATGCATGCACGATCTCTCGGATGTCGGGCCGTGTAGCTCGCAGTTCACCTTCACCGGTGCTAAGAATGGATTCTTCGCGTCGTAAGGCCTACGGATAAAAAAAAAGGTGTTAGATACAGGAACACAAAAATATTTAATGGTAAAGATAAATGAAGGCCCTTACGGTCTCTGGTTTGTGAAAGAGTGAAGACGAGCAATCTCTCCGGAGTAAATACGATTGGCAGGTAGATCTACATGTTCCGTGAGCTTGTATTGTCGGATACTAACATCCTCGCCGGCACCTTCAATGCCAAAGAATTCGCAGACGACTGGCCAAAACTTGTCTTTCCATGTAATAAAATCATCTTCTATGCTGTAATAAAGAAAGAGAAATATTTTTAAAGTTGCAATAGAAATAAAGAATAAATAGAAAAAACTAATGAAAAATATCATATATTTAAAACTTACTTGGCATCATCATCTCCAAGACCCAATTCAAAAACGCGCGTAGCACCCAATTGTTCTAATCTGTGATCCACGTTTATGCCAACCTCGTTATAATGCTCGTAAGTTTTATTACCAAGTCCAAATACCTGAAAAAAAACAATCAAGGGATTATTAGCGAAACTTTGCTCATGATATTTAAATCTCAAAAATTCAACGGAACAATCCGTTGGTTTGAATTTTATATCGATTTGCATAAACTCGAACGATACCTCGAGCGGCAATAATGTCGCGTTTCGTCGCGTCGCGACGCCACAAACATGATAGCGCTGTAGGAAGAAACGGACGAATCTATTGTACGTTTTCAGATTCATGATTTATATATAATAGATGCCTGAGTCGGCACTTGAGATATTGCAGACAATTTAACACTCAAAGCATCGTTGGATTCTATATTATTAAGCGTTTTATTTTCTGACCAAAAAACAATAATTTCGCGCACGATCCTTTCACGTGAATGTTACGCGTGAGCATCGCACGTGGACGTGGACTGCTCTAATCAAGAATCAAGCTGATCATAGCCATTTATGCCATGCGCTTGCTTATGTAATGTTCAATGACGTAACTAGCTAAAAAGTCTCCCGATATCAAGGGACTAAGATTATAAAATATGCAAGACACAAATAAAAAAGAAAAAGAAAAAAGAATAGCGAATTTGTTATTCACTTCATTGTGTAACATCTTATTTGATTCTCTTTTTTAATGTATGCACCGTTTCAATATTATCAATATTAAAATTATTAAAATTTCCATATAAGATTTCCATTACGAAAAATTGGATTAAATTGCTTATGAATTAGAGCAGTTTACATAAATAGATTAGAAGGGAAATCAGTTCAAGAAAAATATGATAAATACGAAATAAAAAGTGATGCCAAATATACATACATACCGCATAATTCAATCCTGTAAGGTCACCGTCTCCATTCTTGAGCCAATCGACAAACTCCATCGCATTGTCAGTAGGATCGCCCTCTCCGTACGTGGCCAAACAAAACACTGCTAAACTGTTTGGAATATTTTTCAGGTGTACTAGCTCCTCCTATTGCGATAAAATACATATTCAATATAAAACATGAATTTTCTTATATAATCATTAATTTTTTTTTTATTGCGGGTTATTATAATAATCATCCGCGGAATACAAAACTACTTTGTCAAGGATAATAATTATCAACATATGTATATAATTACATCATTATTGCACGTAGGAATAATTAACGAGATAAATCAGCCAAGGAATATTATTCAAAATATGAACATCTTGTTTAATTTATATCTCACTACAATAATCATCTCAAACAATAAATATCTAAGCTGTCAGCGAATTAAATAAATTGAATGAATTGACGTGATATTTTTTGCCGATATATAAAAAATTCATAATAACTGCCGCAATTTACGTACCATATCACACTCCTCGGGATCGGCCACCATGCCCTTCATTTTATATCTAATTCCCTCTTTAGCGAGACGACCCGCGAATTCCTCGGCGGTGCCCGTCTGACTCCCATAAAATACAACCAAGCTTCGCCCGGAAGTCTTCAGCTTCTTGATGAATGAGTTCTCCGATGGCGGTATTGCGACAAATGACGTTGGTCTGCAATTGCAATAAAATTGTCGAGAACATTTTGTAATTTATCATTTAACCTTGCATGCATGTATAAATATGCGTGGTTTATGAGACTTTGTAAGTTTTGAAACTTTATTTATTTTTTTTTCCTTTACAATACATCTTCAATTTCGAAATCTTTTTCTTCCTTTCAATAATTTTTGGAGATATATTAAACCTTCAATTTAAATTTCTTCACAATTTAAATTTATCGAAATCTTTTTTTTTTCTCTCTCTTTTTGTTAACTGTTGTTAGAGAGCCATGCATCCGAGGTGCAGTTTCGTAAAAAATTAAAAACAATTAATTACTGAATAGAGTATGATTTCGGCGATGGCGCGGGTTCCTCTCGCCTAGTTTTCCTCAGGATGTACCATATCGTCACTACAAGAAGACTGCCGAGCAATAAGATGTCCAGAACACTGAAGAAAGGCTCGTCACCGGTTTCCGGTTTGGTTTCGTTTTCCAATTTTGGCGAACCTGCCATTCTTATAGCCTTCGGATGTGACGCGTCCACTGTCTATGAAAAATTTGCAATTCAATGAGCCAATTGATTTTAACAAAAACTATTAATAGATACGTTCGAAAAATTCTACAAGGCTCAAAATTCTCAAATTATTTCACTTACAAGACAGTCGAAAAATATAGAATTCAATATATTCGATCTTATATACTGCTCATTATCTAATTTTTCTGCGCATTACTCGTAAAAATGACGTAATCTTTTTGCATTCATACGAATTGCAAAAACAAGTATGTTATAAACATACGCTTTGAGCCTTCAAACTTAATCCAAAGTCCAAACATTTCTATTCTTATAAATACACGAAGTTTTTGGAAATATGTATTAAAAGAACTGTTTTAAATATAACGATATATATAAATATGACGATAATCTTTTGATCCCTATATAATGATAAGCGAGAATGTATAAATGCCACAAATAATAACACGCACTTGTGATATGATTCAGCTTTTATTATATCTCTCCTTTATCAAAGTTGAATGTCAATGATAGCGCTTCACACGAATTGTAAATGTAACCTATATTTTAAACAATATACATTCACTACAACACGCATTAATATTTTGCATTTTACCATTACGTGTGATTCGGAATTTTCCGCTTTGTTCTTGTCTTGTTTTTTTAAAAAATGCTAATAAATCTTTCCCCCAACAAAATTTATGCAAATAATATTCCTCAACAACTTTCGTGCGTCACTATCAGATTATCGGTCGATATCTGTCTGGCATGGATTTAAATGTAAAGTTTTGCTCTTCAAAACTGAAGAGGGTCTTATTTACACAAATAATCTTAAATGCATTTATCGAGATTACATTATATAAAACTACTCGAGATGCATAATAAGTATATAGATACATATTCATTAAAAAAAAAAGGAGATTTAGTATGATTTAAAAAAATAAACTCTTCAGTTATGAGAGATGTATAAATTCCTAGACGATGCTAAAGCTCGAAAAGATAAGATCTTCCACAAGAACAAGCGCATTTGATACGTATCTGCCTCTTAATATTGACCGTCAAATAAAAAGGGGAAATGTTATCTATCAGCTTATCATTATATCTCGCGGAACGATAAGAATGCAAGTTAGAACACACAGGCGATGCATGCAGAATAATTATTGATAATTCTCGATTCCTTGATTCATAATTATAAACGTAATGTTGGATTATGTGACATTTGTATGCAACATATGTCGTCGTTGATTTATGACTTAGGTGACCGCGCACGAACTAATAATGATAAAGCAGATATACATTAGCATTTATTCGACATTATTCAGCATTATTTGGTACATTAAACTATTATTAAAATTTTTTTTTATGTCGTTATTCTGCGAATATAACATTATTTCGTCATTTTCATGTCGACTGGCTGCGAGAACACATTTGTTATAGCATCGAATACACGAAAGAATAAAACTTACATAAATATTATGTCATTGGATTATTAAGAGTTTGTGTAATAAATGAAAAGAAAAAACCAACAAACAAATAAATATACATAGTCGATTGGGATTCCTTTTATCGTAAAAAGATTATTCCATGTTTATCCGAGATATTTTGCCATTGAGTAATGTATTTGAGGAATAAAAAATTGCTCTTTATATCTATGTTAATATAGTTTTGTTTTACCGTTTTGATTTATCTATATCTCTGTTTGCTCATATATCTACTTTATTATAAATTTATCTCGTTCATAGATTACTTGGATCGGCTGCTAGAAATAATACAATGACTACCAAACATGCATGCGTAAATTAAGAAGTCATGTCAACTTTACTGTTCCGTATCTTTTTTGTCATATCACTTACATAATATTGTTACATCTACCATGTAACTCACTCTTTTTGTAAACCGCATTGTCATGTATCAAAAATTCGAGAAAATTAATGTGACTTTATTACCCGAAACTTACGTCATCAAACGACTTAAACGCTTCCAACGTGTTGATCGCGATACACGTCTAATGAATACGACTTTCAAAAGTCAAGATGTACTTAACAAGTTGCATTTATTGAATTTTCACTGAAATGTCGGCCGTGTCACTATTGAAAAGCATACTATGTAATTATCCTGCGTGATAAATATTTAAATATATACAGAATATACAAAACAGATAAAATCTGTTCTCTCCACTTTGCAAAAGTATTTAATATTTGATTTTGGCGATAAATAGTTAATCTCTAACTATAAATATTATAGCGCCATAATACAAGAAATGGAAAGCAGACAAAGAAAAATTTGCAATGTAAGAATAGAAATTTAACACGGTAGTAAAAATTAGAAATGCTCTGTAAGATATGTAAAGTATCTTACAAGCTTTTACTTTTAGGTTCTTGCAAAGATTATCGTATGATTTTATATCATTTTTTTATATTATTACTCTTTGATATGTAAGAAAATTCTTTTATATGAAAATTATAATATTTGTACGTATAAATAATAAATAAATGTTTAAAACATAATAGTTGTTCCTTTTAGTATTTATGTAGTATATTGTAGTATAATGTAGTAAAATGTAGTAAAATGTAGTATAAATAAAATAATAGTAGTCTAATCAAAGTGAAAAGCGTAAAAGTGTATCAAAAGAGTGAGTTACTTTTAAGAAACGCAAAAATTTATTTTTGTATGTAATATCAATATTGTTTATTGCCATAAGAATAAGGGAATTAAATGAAATTGTCGGTTCAAATTTATAAACTGTGTATCTAATATTCATAATGAACAATTTTAATTATTAAACAAAGCAAAAAAAAAAAGCGTTAACATCTCATTAATTTTCATGGGATATTGGTCATGGTCAATGTCAATTTGCGATTGTTCGTTTAGCTTTATTTGAGAAGATATATTATTTGGGAAGACCACTTCTTAGCAAAATAGCTGAAGTTAGATAAATTATTATATTATATATTATTTGGGAAGATATATTATTAACTCAGATCATATTTTCAATGTTTTAGCAACTGTTTAGTTTGAATTCTTTGCGCGTGAACCGATTTTGCATCACATCATTTTGTTCTATAGACTGTAAGTCGAACGGAGTAATAAAATAAAAAAAAAGTAAAAAAGATAAAAAAAATTAAAAAACGAAAAACATTTCCTTAGAGCGCAATATTCTTATTATTTATATTATTATAAATTGTTAGTAGTATTATTATTATCCGATTGCAGATATACAAATTTTTGTGCATAGAATAGATTTAATCTGCATTTATTAAGCTTTATTATATCTTTACATTTGTCACGTAAGCTGTTTTTTATGCATATAAATTACTATATTACGCATTACACATAAATGTTATAATTAGCACATATTCACAATTTCTATTGTTAAATATATCAAAGCATTAATATCTTATTAACTTTTATGAAATATTTTCCTTTCGTTCTCTACATTATTTAATTTCTATAATTCTATATGAATGATAATCATATATTCTATACTGCTAAGTTGGAACAAATATAATACATAATCTATTTTTTTCTTTTCAAACAATTGAAATAAATTTGACTTCAACATAATAGATTTCATTCTTAAATTATTAGAAATACTCTCTCATAATATTATTTATTAATTAATTAAGTACTTAAGTACTTAAGAAGAATAATTACGTAGTGTTAGAAAAGGAAGAAAAAATTTAAATGTGTGACAATCTAGCATAACTTTCAGCTACTTACGCGCATGGAATACATATTTTGATATATTTAAAAATTCGTTCCTGCATTATTCAATACATGAGAAAGAGAGCATGTTATAAATTACTTGTAATCTCTGCTCAAAGTTCATAATGTCGTGGAATACAGAAGTATTTATACACGAGATATAACAGATTTTCTTGCGTCAACGTTATCAACGAATAATTATACGCATCGTATTACAATTACATTTCCTCGTGCATTTCATATCCGCTTACCGGCAGTTCCATATTCTTCGCAAGAGACGAATGAAACGTGTGCAGTTTTGAGACGTGCAGAATGGGTGTGAAAACGCGCGATTAATCACACGCGATTAATCCGTGATACCTAAGTAAGCGATCGCGCGCGCGACAACTTGTCACGGTGACAATCGGCGCGAAACTGAGAACTGAAAACTAGAACTACCAGTGCCAGCTGACAATGAGAACCGAGGGAATCTCGCGGCGACGTGACTACATACGCATATATTTTGCGCGTGCGTTTGTATGCACGACCATCACCATATCGACGATAACAAAATGGCAAGTCATCTTATTCGTATACTCTGTCAAGGATCGTGTTAGTACAGGATGTCTCAGAAATCCGCGCTTTTTCTTAAACTACAAATCAGCTAAAGCTGTTAAATAAATTGCAGGAAAAAATATTGAAAAGAGATTTTATTCCGAAGCGTGAATTTTATTCCAAAATCAGTTTTATCGTTCGTGTGTGCGTGTTATATGTTTAATGATTAAAATTTTTCCTCGTTCTCATATATAGGAAGTGCACCAGACATTTTTCGAGCATCATATATGTATGCATACGTATTTGGAAACGTATATGTATGTACACCTAATGTTGAAAGTTTTATCTAGACAGATTCGGAAATAGTAAAGCAAATATTTAGAATGAATAATCGACCACACACACAATCACGATTCCAAAAAGATAAATAAAACCGCTATACAGAATTACATGTTAATTTTTTTTTTAGAGAGTTACCGATTGACTATATACTACACGTATGTTTTTTATGCAAATTCATCTGAATAAAATTTAATGTCAAACTGAATATGTAATTGATATATACATAAATGTAATATATATCATTTTATATTTTTACTTTACCACAACACAACTATTACGCGCGCCTCATTTCGTCCTGTTAACATTTCTTCACATTAAAAAATCAAATAGATTAACAGATTAATAAATAATATATCATAATTAGTCATGTCTTCTGTATACATGAAGATATTGTCCAATTGTGAGCAATTTATTTTCAGCGCGCAAAAAAAATTACGCTTGACCGTTAAAAAATGTATGGAATTTGCCATAATCGCAGTGCGATTTAAAAATATATATGTAAATGGAAGGTACCGTTTGCATTGAGTGAAAGCCAATAAAAAGAAGCAGGTGAAAAGAGACATTCACGCATACTCTCCCCCACGCTGATACATTGCGATTGCGCAAGTAGACAGTTTTAGCGAATCATTAATGGCAAGAGTATTGTAAATATTTTTTTTCAGTTGCAATTATTTTCAATGTTCTATTTAACGGTATATCTCAAAAAGTATGTTGTGAAACCTTTATCTACGAAAAAAATCCATGTAATGTCTTATTTTTATTTAGTACGCTCTATATTTTTCTCTAACTCTCTCTCTCTCTCTCTCTCTCTCTCTCTCATTTTCGTCTAACAAGAAAAAAAACATTTTTTTAGAAAGTTACAGTCTCCCACAATTACGTTTCATCTCGGTATTGTTGCGCGGCGTATTTAAAAAAAAATAAATTATTCTCATTAATTCATTATCAGAGGAGATATATTACCTCATCGACGCAAATGATGCGTTGTATATTGTTATGACTACCGTATTAAACGCGCACGGATTGAAGTTGAAGAGCAGAATATTTTAAATCAGCTACAATGTCGTCTACAAGGACAGTTTTTTAAATACATCCGGGAATGTATATATATACATGTATACGTCATGCATCTAATCTACAGTAACAGCGATGTGATTGTCGATTATCTCCACGTATTGCTACATATGTTATACTAACTCAATTCTAATTAAATTCTAATAATGTCGATAAATTTTCGGAAGTATTTCACATTTCAAATGTCGCCTATTTCAAATTATCGATAGCAATTACGAGATTAATAATACCAATAACAATATCGCATTAAACGCGCGATATCTCGAATTCTTTATTCTTTTGTTGTGTCGGTGAGAAATTATCAAATATTTTCATGAAGAGACCCCTTCCTTCTTCGGCCATCATGTGAGATTAAAATTCTCGTATTAAAATTCTCAAGTAAATGATAACTTTAATTAACGGAGTTTAAAGTCAATAGCTAATTTACCATAGTTTATTTACGCTAATGGCGTTAATAGATTGGGATAATTTTAATCAGAGATGCATGCTCGTTATGATGTCTTTGCACGCGCTATCGTCCTTTTTTATACTTTCACGACAGGAATCCAAAGGCAAGTTGTAATTTATATCAATCGGACTTAAACTTTAATGCGGAATACTGTGGCGGCAACAAATAAATATCAAACAGGATCTCAAATAATTGGTTATCTGAAAAATTCGTATTTATATTTTTCACATTAGTTGTACCCGAAGAAGAAGTAAAAAGACGAGTCGAGAAAAAACGGGAATGTTAATACAATAGCGCAAAGCAAACTTATTCTTTCAAAGAATTTTTCGGAGTTTTTTGACAATCATGGCAAGCGAACCTGAGACGACGAGTGAACCTGAGACGACGAGTGAACCTGAGACGACGAGTGAACCTGAGACGACGAGTGAACCTGAGACGACGAGTGAACCTGAGACGACGAGTGAACCTGAGACGACGAGTGAACCTGAGACGACGAGTGAACCTGAGACGACGAGTGAACCTGAGACGACGAGTGAACCTGAGACGACGAGTGAACCTGAGACGACGAGTGAACCTGAGACGACGAGTGAACCTGAAAGTGAAATAGTGAACCTCGAGGTAAATATTTTTTATTTACCGAGAAAAAATATATAAAAATCTACATGCCTAGAAAAGAATTATAATGAAGTCACACATAATCGACAAATCGGTAATGAATTATTTAGCCGACAGTGAATTAAATGGGTTGATATATAATTCACCGATGTAAAAATTCGTTAATTTTCACGTATTATTTCGAATTTTTTATTACAATTCGAGAAAAAAAATTCTGCAGAACAAGTGAGATTATTCTTATAAAGACAGTAAACTTATTGTCCGATTAAATACACAACGCAATCAGGGTGTAAAGCGATGTACTGACTGAATGAGAATATTTGGCAAAGATACATATATACTCGATGATATACGAAAGTTGATGAATGTGCATATCGGTGAATATATATACTGCTGATCGAGCTGAATACATATATCGTCGTTTCGAAACGAAATCTTTGTCGATAATTTCCATATGAAAAAAAAAAGAATATTACATTTTAGAAGCAGGATTTAAGTGAGGAGAGAAAGAACGAGGAGAATCTCGAAATCGAGATGACAACGAATCCGGAGCAGAAAAGTAAACAACCGAAAGCCTGCGAGGAGGATCCCTATATTGTGAAACTGTTTAAAAGTCTAATGAAGCCGGAAAGTCAGAAGAGTCCAGTGGAAAAGAAAAAGTGATATCTGTACCATCTTGTGGAAAATACCAAAAAAATCTTTGTGTAAAATATATCTAAAAAAATTATTGTAAAAAAACAAAATTAATATATTTTAAATTGCATTCATAATTTGCTTATATTTTATCGAATCGCCAGATTAACAAGATATCGATAGTGCAACAGGAAAAATTATTTTCTAATGCAATAATTAAGCTTTTGTCGATTAGATATCGTTTAATATCGTTTAGAAATATCTGATATCGTCACAACGTGAATTAGCGGTAATCAATTTTTAATGAAACAATACAGATTAGATATGTAACATATCTGTGATATTATACGTTTATTGCATTTTATAGGAAATAATCTATAAATACATTCGCGCAGATAATTATGAGGCATCTGATTTGCTTTGCATGCTAAATTATGAAGTCAGAAGCGAGAAATTATGAATTTTTTTTCATCTTATGTATCGAAATAGATCAACTTTTATTATGCCACTACTCTGTTTTTCTCTCTGGCGTGTGCATACAGGCATGCATATTCGATTATCATAACAATTATTGAACTATATCGAACACTTCTTTTTTATTATTCTGCACTGATAATTCGATCTGCTACATGTTCTACATTTCCATTGAAAATAAACGTTACAACATTGATAGATTTATAACTGTTCATCCAAGAAAAAAAAAATTTTTTGCTATACTTTACTAATTGATACTGTCGAACGCGAGAATATAGTGGCACATACTTGTATATATGTATTTTCATACGTGTATTTCAATGTACTTTCTCGCTTCTGATGTCATAATTAGATATAATTATAGTGAAAAAGTAGAAGCTTTAGAAATTTTCCAGCACATCTGGTTTCAGACATATTTCATTATTCAATGTAACGTGAAGTTTTCGCCAAGTATGCACGATCATTTGATAGTCGTCATGGCGACGACCGCGAATCTGAATAATGCATTCGGGATCAAAGATCACTTAAGGTACGTATTTTCTGATATCTGATGTCAGATTGATTGTCTTGATAAAAATAGAAGCCTAAAACAATTTCTATACAATACGTTTAGCATTATTAGCAGAAATTTTTCCATTGACGTACTGCAATAAAAAAAGAAACATATTGAAAATATTCTTTAATGAAAATTTAATAGAGTATTTGAAAGATTACGAAAAAGAGTATTGTGGCTTAAAAAATAAACTTCATAAATTCCCGAAAATACATTCATTCATCGATATTAATATCGTCAATAATATGTCACAATTATTCAATGATATATATCGGTTACAGACAAAGAAATATAATATAAACAATTTTTTAACAAAAATAAAATAACTTCTCGTCTTATAAAGCAATTATATTCAATTGCAGTGGATTTTCATTTATATATTAATGAAAGTATCTTGTAAACTTACGACAACTGATGCATTGCCTATCTTTGTATGATTAACCATTGCTAATTATTGCATCTTATTATCATCATATAATTATCTGATAAGTATAAGCTTTTAAAATTGATATATTATCGGTCACGAACGAATTTTATCCATTGTTTAGGCTATCATGAATTTATATCGATGACTTGATACAAGTATATGTATAAGATATTTCAAAACCACTGAATATTTTTTTCAATAACAAATTTTCTAGTCAATTTAAAAACAATTTTTCCTTAATAAAAGATGTTGAAACATCAATAATTTACAGATTATAAACAATACAAAAAGAAGGATTTTTCGCTAACTAAATTTTATAGAATTAAAAGATTAACACTTCTTCTATTAATTTTACATGGAATTTACTTTAATAAAATTTTAATTTGAGGCTTAATTATTTACAAAAATATATAATTAAAAAATGATTTCTTTCCTTGATATTTTCTAAAATCAATTCTGAATTGGATAAAGAATATATGCTATTAAAAAAAATATGCGGTTGTTTTGGGATACATTCTATAAGCATATATAGTGCTAAAAATAGAAAAAAAAGAAAACAATTGTTGAAACAGATCTTTAGTAAAAATTTGATAAAATAATCTTATTTTAATGGAATTCTGATAAAGTATCGAAAAACAAAAAGTATTGGTAATCGGCTAAATTTTGACTTCAAAAATAAACTTCAAATTTTACGAAAAATACATTAATTCACTCATATTAATAGCATTATATGTTACAAATAATTACTTGATAATATATTAGTAATAGACACAATAATATATTACATAGATAAAATTATATTAAATATAAA
>NW_021849095.1:9038-23460 GCF_003651465.1 Formica exsecta | reverse complement strand
ATATATATTTCTTTTCTTAAATTTTTTAATAGCATTAATACTTTTAATTAATTTAATTTAATATTTTATATATCGTTATATCACATGCATTAAAATGCAATGTGGAATTATGCAAATATCAGACTTCATTTTTTGCGAATGTTATAATCGACAATTATTTTAATTGTAATGATCACACTCAATTATCAATCACAGTAATATACGATCAATATGACGCCAAGAAAAAAACAGCTCCTACTTGATAACGATAATAGTCAATGTTTAAAACTACATTAAAAGCCGAGTATTTTTTAACTTATTGTTTAAATATTTTTTACAATCGATTTTGTTTGCATGAATTATTGGATGACAGATTTGAAAAATGATTATATCGAGACGTAATACTTGAATTGAACATAACACCATTATAAAAGTCATTCATCATTAAATGAACATTTGTACAAGCGAGTCAATGATATCCAATCCCAGACAGCACAAGGATGTCCTTAGGACGTCCAAAGGGCATCCAGGACATACATGTAGGATTCCTACAGACATCCAGGGGTTATCCAATGGACATTTATAGGACATTAATACTTATTACAATACTTAAAATTTCTAAATTATATTAAATAGCCTACATAACCGAAAGTAATCATGTATGCATATTAAATTTTCATAAAATATATTTATAATAATATCTTAAAACATCCTACAAATATCCTGAACCATCCTGGACATATTCAGGATGATCCTGAGGACGTTTTGTGCTGTCTGGGATACGACACAAGGATACTTCATAATATCATAATAAGATTTACATATCAGACACGTGAGATTTTCTTGCTTGAATCATACAATTAATTACGCAAAAGAAAAGATAGGTTTTTAGAATATTGAAGAGAAAACTGAAATTGTTGAATACACACACGTTACTACTGCATGTAATCGTTGATAGAGAAAAAAAAACTACCCACACATACAGAATAGATGTACTGTACGAGTAATTATATACGATGATAAGTATCTCACATGTTTTATTCCACAAAAAAAAACTTATGACAAAGTTCATATGCTTGCATGTGAAATTCGGATTGTAGACGGGTCACGTGACTCGGGTTTCCCCTCCCCTATCGTATTATCACCTGTCGGAATGCAGTTCGAAATTTACCTGCCAAGTAAGATTATCGAAGCAGCTCCTTGTTCGTGATCCGTGCTCCTGCGATTTCACGTAACGGCAATCACGCGACAAACAAACCGTCGACTATAAATACACTACAATTTGATAAGAATCGTATTTCTTGCGAACGCCGGCAACAACGAGACGAAAGATGCCTCGCGCAAAGAACGCGACGATCGGCTACGATCGGTGGTGGTTGGTGGTATTTCGCTGTTGCTTCTCTTTTTCATATTTTTCATTGGCGAAAATTCACAGGACGAATAATACGTAATAAGCACGAAAGAACGAAAGTAGAGTAGTATGGTAGTAATAAGAACAGTTGCGCCACGAACTGCAACGCTCAGAAGGGATTGACGCGCGAAATTCAAATGCATCTGGAATGCAAGAACAGCTATGATTCGCGACTTAATTTCCGCTTATGTAAAAAAGAATAAGATTGTTAAATCTCTATTAAAATTATTAAAAAACCGTCTCGTTATTATTTATTAATTATGTTATAGACAAATCGCTGAAAAATTGTAATATATTTTTGTCATTTAATATTTATGTTAAACTCAGCCACATTACAATGGGCATTTGAGACACCTTGGCATTCTCTGTGCCTTTGTCTCGGCTTCCTTTGATTGCCTTTTCAACGCTAAAAGAGGATAAGTAACATAATTTACCTTTGCGATATCGAGAAATTCTCCTTTATAATCGTGTCTCGCAATCAGCTGCGAGGTTTGAGATTGAAATACTTCTACTTACTTATCGTCTTCGTCGAGCCGATGTTGATTGGTTCGAATTTTAAACTCTGCATTTCGCGCAATGCCATTGCTTGAAAGGTGAGTGCAGCAATACGTGTGAATAATTCGGACACTCCGTTGCCCGTTCTCGACGAGACCGCCCAATATTCTGCTCGCATCCTTTTCGCAGTTTCCGACGCCCGTTTTTCAATTATATCGTACACCTGATGAGACTGACATTTCCCATAATGGTAATAGTAATTTAGAAAAAATGGATGTTATTGTCAATACCACAGACTTCTAATATATTATATTATATTATATTATATACTTACCAATAAATCCTTCTTAGTGCCGACTAAAAAAATGTGATAAGGACCAACGTTGCTGCGACTCGCTTCGTTTAACCATTGCTGGCAATGCCCTAGTGACATCAAGTTACTCACATCGAAAACAACCATGATTACTGTGAAACAAAATATACATAAGTAATGTCAAATATGTAGATGAATAAAAAAATGATAGAAAGGATATTTTTATATTAACCATTAGCGCCACGATAATAAGACGCTGCTATACACTTGAATCTTTCCTGTCCGGCGGTATCCCATCTGCAAATATTATTTTAAATTATTATCATACATATATATTCATATAAACATTTGTAAATATTTTTAGATTAAGTTTCATTATATACATTTGCAAATGAAAAGGTAAGCCGAGGATATCGAATCTCTCCACTTCGAAGTCCACGCCGATGGTAGCCTTGTAATTATTATCGAAGAGTTTGTGACAAAAACTGTACAAAATAACAATAATTTGCTTTACCATACAAATTTATACGATAAGGAATGAGCTATTTACTCCAAAATGACAAGCATATTTTTTTTAAAGTAAGCCTTGGTTACGTCAAGAGATTTTTTTTCGTCAAGTCATTACACTCATTACCGATTTACCAACGATGTTTTTCCAACAGCAACGTCGCCGATAACGATTACTTTAGAGATTCTGAGAGTCAAATTCTTGCTTTCGCAAGTTCGTCTGATTAAACTGCCAAAATCGCTCTCGGTGTACGGGGTCATCTCCGACGAGAAAGGTGGCGGCCAATAAGTTATCTATTCGGAAAAGATTAGAAAAGAAAAAGGCATTAATTTGTTTTTAAACAAACGATCAATTTCGATAAACATTTTGTTTATACCTGCCTCTCATCGTGGGCTTTTTCTTTCATCATTTTGTAAACCGCGGAGCGCGTTTCCAACATCGCACCGTCCGAATCGAATAATTAAAGCATCTTGAAAAACAAAATACATCACTTTTATTTTTATATGTATTATACGTAACTATTATATATTATTCTACAATATATGTATATTCTACGATTACATATGTTAAGATTAATTTTTTATACTCCGCACTGAATTATCTGAAACTTTTCGCGAGACTGACAACTCTATTTTGTAGATTATGTGAAGACAACATAAGAGTAATTCCGCGTGAGTCAAAACGACAAAACATTGGTTGCTGTGGCAGGTGTTCGATTGTAACATATGTGGGGGACTTATATACGGGTGATTGTCGGCGAACATGATAGACGTAATATTTGGAAACTATTTTCATGACTATTTTATTAAATAATACTTACTTAATTATTAAATAATCTTTCCCTTTCTTTTCCTCTCCTGCTCTTGCAAATATTTTTTTCAATTTTCACTTTTATTTAAAATTCCCTCTTTTTTCTAAGCTATTCAATTTATTAATTTAACAATTAATGATTGCGCATAAGCGAAAAATTCAATGGCTGTTCTTTAACAGAAAAATGACGCATTCACAACTCCACCGGGAAAATAATTCTGATCGATAATCGATAATCCGACTCTTGCAATATCTCCATTTTGAAAATTCTGTTTCGTCAGTCAACAATTAGCGTAGTAGTCGGATTGGCCGATACAGACGCTTCCGTTTCACGTTGACGTTCTCTTTCACGTTCTTTTTAGTAAAATGGCTCCCAAACCGAAGCCTACGGATAAAGCAGGTAGAGTTGATAACAATTTATAACATTCGCTTTTTTTCCTCTTTAGAATGAATACACTTTAGATTAAATAATGCTTGTTAATTAATGTAAATCCGTAACAATTTTACGTTATTCGAAATCGATCGTGTCGAGAACGCATCCCATGACACCCATGTGGTTGATCTTCTTTCGAATATATATTATCTTTATTCTTGTGTTTACAATAAAAATATTTGTAGAGAGATGTTTCTTGAAAATTTACATGTCTCTTTTCTATGAATTACTTGCAATACGAGCTTTTGCAATAGCGTAATTTGATATAATATTTATGTCTGTGTATCATAACCTAAAATAGAATAAGAAAACGGAAAGAGCATTGAGATGTTTCATCTCTTCATATTTTTAAGAGTAATGTGGACATTAGATATATATTCAATTCTTGTCTCTTCAATATGCTTTCTCAGTTATAAATAATTATTTTAATTATTCTTATAAATGATAGGTAAGCCTGCGGAGAAGAAGGCAGAGAAGAAGACGGAGAAGAAGCCAGCTGCCGCGGCTTCTACTTCTAAAGTGACAAAGCCTGCAGCCAAACCTGCAGCGGCAAAGAAACCGGCGGCTGCCAAATCAGCGAGCGCTGCCAAACCTGCCGCAAGCAAGCCTGCGAGTAAACCTGTCCTCAAGCTTGCCAGTAAACCGTTGATCAGCAAACCCAAGAAAAATGTACAGGCTGCTAAAAAGACCCCGAAGGGTGGAAAATCAGCAGCTCCTTTGCAGAGAGCTCTCAAGGCGCAGAAAAAGGTTATCTTTAAAATAGATTTTCCAAAAAAATCATTAATTTTTTTAATCTCTCTTTGTCTCAAGTAATATTACTCGTGTATATGATGAATTGTAAGTGTGGGAATCTCTTTGAATTTCTGTGAAAATATCTTTTAACACAATACTGAAGAATTAAAGAGTATAAGATATGTATGCAATTACATATATTACATAATATTGACATTGGCAATTGTATTTGTGTTTCACATAGATCTTGAAGGGAGTACATGGATCCCGGGTACGGAAGATCAGGACGTCTGTTCATTTCCACAGGCCCAAGACCTTCAGACCGCCAAGGAATCCCAAATATCCACGTAAATCCGTGCCAAACAGAAATCGGTGAGAAGAGAGCTCGAACGCTCGAATTTTTTAAAAATATCTATAAAAATCTAGATTTATGATTTTTTTCTGAAAATCTATTGTTATATCCTTGAAACTTCTGTATTTTAGCATGGATGCTTTCAATATAATAAAATTCCCACTTACAACGGAAGCGGCGATGAAGAAGATCGAAGACAACAACACTCTGGTCTTCATCGTGCACACGAGCGCCAATAAATATCACATCAAGGCGTCGATCAAGAAACTCTACGATGTCGATGTGGCGAAGGTGAACACTTTGATGAGGCCAGATGGCAAGAAGAAGGCGTATGTGCGTTTAACGCGCGACTACGACGCGCTTGACGTCGCCAACAAGATTGGCATCATATAATTTCTATCTCTCTTGTTAAGAAATAAAATAAAATCTGTACTGATAATAAAAAATATCAATATGGACATTAATTTGTACATGTAACATTATTTCGCAATCCTTGCTCAGTTCTGTTCTTTTATATAATAATAGAATAAAAAAGATATCTATCCGAATAAGTCAAAGTATTTATTTAAAAAATTTTTTTTGTTTGCGTTTATAGAACCACGTGTCACCTCAAGATGGTAAAGTATATCGACTGTACTCACGAAAATATTGCCATCTATAGTGCAACATTAACTACACTTGGAACGTTCATCCAGAACGAGTGTATGTATGTAAATGTCAATAATGTAAAAAGTCGAAGTTATAGACGTTTAAAATAGCGACAATGAATTTTGTACTATATGAAACAAAACAATTTGCGGCATTATTGTTAAAATTCGAATGCATGCTAAAATAGTAGACATGTATGAAAAAATATATATGTATATAATGTGTGTGTAAGGTAAGTAAATAGTATCATATGTCACATTTTCTATATTTTAATGTAATAAGAAAAAGTCATAAAAGTTCTATAGTTTGTTTCCAATAATTGTCGCAGATTGTCCGAATTGCATCATTCACTAATTAAAAATGACAGAGGCACCGGCGTGGAACTCCAAGAAAGATGAGAGCATCTACAAGGCTGCAGGTGCCATGCACCTACGAAAGTATGGGGAGTTCTTTGAAAACCTGATGGAAAAATCCTGGAGTGGCGATTCTATGCTGGAGTATATTATAGAAGGTCCTTTGCGTCTGGTTTACAAGGCGAACGAGAACATTAGCATCCTCTCCCTAGTGGAGATGGAAAACAAGGCACTGTCCAAGCTGCTGGCAGCTGTGGCAGGAACGTGCAGAGAAATCAAGCTGCTGAAGGTGGAAGCTGCTGGTTTCTATGCAAAACTCTTTACACATGGAGAGAGATGCGTGGATGATGATCTCATTAGTGTGACTAAATTGCTGTCCGATCTGCAGGATCTGTCCATATTTGCCAATCGGATGTCAACTGTGGTGCACTTGACTACGCAACAGTTAGCAAGTCTGTCTGGCGCCGTTCACGAGATCTATTTACCCACCCTGATAGAAGGCTTCATAGATCTATTTGTGATCTTTATGACTCTCGATGAGATTATCGATGCTCAACCAACAATAGTGGATCAGTGGAAGAAATACAGAATGCATGTGCGTTCCATGATGCACAGTCCGTCGCAGTTCGGCGTCGCCGAGGCGAAGCTAGAGACATTTGATCAGCTGCTCAAGAATTTGCAGGAGAAGTTGTTACGAAAGAATATGTTTCTAAAGGCAATCGATCATGTGATGAATGTGAATAAAGGTATGGTTATGAGCGAACAAATTGTCAGCTATTTGAAAAACACGATTACAGATGTAGAGACTAAACCCAATGACCAAGCTGCGTTAAACAAAAACTGGATAAGAGCCAACATAGGCATTGCAGTGGTGATAAAGCTATTCGGCGCTTGTGACAAGAGATTGATCAAGAGAGTGCTGGAGGCAAACAAAAGATTCTATGCAGTCACATTGATAGGAAACGTGATTTGGGTGCCTAGCAGATTCCTCAGCAACATTGTGCCGAAAGAAACTGGCACTGCCGCGAGCCTGCAAATAGGCGAAAAGATTCTACAGATGAGAACGCAAAGATTGCCGACTGGAGTGAACAATTTGATACACCGAGCAATGACCTGGTGCGTAGAGATGCAGAGTATCCTGACAAGGACAAATCTTCAGGTGTCGGATATCGGGCAGAAACGTACGCTGCTGACGGATTTGCTAGCTCTCTTGTCCCAAATGCGAGAGACAGTCGCGTTTATAACGAATCTTCACGCTTTGCTGTCGAAACCCATGAGTCGCAACACGGTGCAACTGATCTGCAGAATCGTGGAATTGCAAAGGTCCTTGCAGACAACATTCTATGCGCTCGGGCCGATCGTGGTGCAATCGCAGGCGCAAGTGCTGCAATATTTAGCTTATTACATACTAGCAATGCTGGAGACGGCGCGTAAGGGTCTCGTTCAGAAGGATAAAGGCTATAGTAGAGAACGACTGGACGCGCTATCACTAATAGGGCTCGGTATGCGGCTGATAAGCGGTCCGGCAAGCGCGGACCGGCGGCTGTTGGTGCGCTGCACGTTGGCATGTGCCAGCCAGCTGACCGACACCTTCCGCGAGGAGGATGTGGTGAAGTTGCGATTCTTGCTGGACAGTTACGATGCCGTAGCCGAGCTGCACGAGCTAGTCGATGATCTTGGCGACTACTCATTATTGTTGCATCATCAAAATATGTTACCCGCTTACCTCTCCTCTGTCGTCGACAACAACAACGGGGTCTGCCATATCGCTCACCTGTTCGCCGCCTTCAATAGCGCCGTGGGCGAGCAGGAATCGATTGAGTTGAGGGAAAAACATATCGCGGAGCTCAGGGAGAGCCTGGTGAAAAACGTGCTGAAGCCAGCCTGCCATGAAATTGAGACCAGTCTACGACTGCATGTGCACGCCCATCTTAAATTAGACTCCGCAAATCCCTTCAACATCGGCGCCAAGGACAGCGGCAGAGTGGTGCGCGTCCCGCCGCTGCCTTTGGCCGAAAACATGATCTGCGCCAAAAGGTTCGTCGAGCATTATCTGGATGATATGTTCTACAATCTGACAACAGTGGCTCTGCATGATTGGAGAACCTACCGGATGATGCACACGTTAGCCAGCTATAAGATGGGTCTGGACACGGTACAAGATCATCTGCCGACGCAGACCCTCGAGCAGGGCCTGGACGCTCTGGAGATCATGCGTAACATACACGTGTTTGTTTCCAGGTAGACAGAATTATTAATTATTAATTAATATCTAAAAATTAATTGCTGATAGATTAATTGTCGTTTTGCACAGGTATCTGTACAACTTGAACACGCAGACGTTCGTAGAGCACAGCAGTGGTAACAAGCATCTCAACACTATTGGCATCCGACACATCGCCAATTCGATTCGCACCCACGGTACTGGTATCATGAGTACCACAGTGAACTTTGTCTATCAATTCCTACGCGTTAAGCTGCATACATTCTCACAGTTCCTCTTCGACGAGCACATCAAGTCGCGGCTAATGCGTGACATCAGGTTTGTCCGAGCGCAACGGGAAGCGGGCGCCGTTCCATATACATATGAGAGAGCGGAGAAATTCCAGAAGGGCATCCGGAAACTGGGCATGACCGCGGACGGATTAAGCTATCTAGACCAGTTTCGCCAGTTGATCACACAGATCGGCAACGCGCTCGGCTACGTGCGGCTAATCCGTTCCGGCGGTCTCCATGCTAGCTCCAATGCGGTATCCTTTCTACCGGACATTGAGAAGACAGTGCCATTCGAAGCACTCTGTCGCGGACTGAATTACAGCGTCGAAACGCAGGCGGCGGCCAAACGGTTGGAAGACGACATTGCCGATCTCGTACGCAACTTCACCGAGGGTATCCAGTACTTCAAGCTACTGGTGGACGTGTTCACGTCAGCGTTTCGCGATGCCAAGTCTTATCATCTGCAGCAGTTCTACGCTATCGTACCGCCATTGACGCTTAGTTTCGTAGATAATTCCGTGTCGAATAAAGAAAAGATGTTTAAAAAGAACCAAACTGGCGCGGCCTTTACCGACGATGGCTTTGCCATGGGTATCGCCTACATCAACGCACTGCTCGATCAGAATGCAGAGTTGGACAGTCTGTATTGGTTCAAGACAGTGGAACAGCACATCGCCCAGGAAAAGCTTGCCGCCGAGGGCAAGGACGATCACGGCGACGAAAAACTCCAGCAAACCAGAGCACTTACTCTCCAACGTCTCGCTGAGAGAAATGCCGAATTCCAGTTATTGTACTATAGTCTTTCTGGTGCTAGAGTGTTTTTCAAACAGCCTGATACGTAATATGAGACAATTGATATTATTTTGATACATCAATATTGCATTCTATGTTCTTGGACCCGAGTTGATTTCTTGATCGTTAAGGGAGAAATAATAGGCATAAATCATAAACAATTATAAAGAGATAAATATGCATCTAAAACTATTTCTTAATTTTATTCCTAATTTTAAGTTTGAACAGAATTTGAAGTAAATATAATGCAGTCTAGCGTCTCTTCCAATTTTATATATATATAAAATCATAGAGCACATGTTATTGTAAATGACTTAGATTCTTTACAACCATTTTTATAAATATTTTCTACATTTACAATATCTTTACGATATCAGATTCTCGTTCAATAAATAATGGCTAGACTGAGCGACTAGGATTTATTATACCTAAAAAAGGTGCAATTTCTATTTGCAATAGCAAATAGAATCGAAAGAGTAAGTGAATGAAGGCATTTGTGAAATTTTTTAAGCTTTAAATTCAATCGAATTCATGAATTACTCGCAATAGTGTACGCTTGTTTGTAATTTATGCAAAAATATTATATTAAAACTGATACAAAATATGACTATTATTTAATAAATTGCCTACAGTAATATTTTTGAGAATGTAAGCCTTCATCCACTACTTTCAGTGAATCAATCGGTTCATCTGATCAGGTTTCTACTTTTCTGACAATTGAATTTTTCGAAGGAATTGTCTCAATCTGGATCTCGACATTGCGTTTCTAAGTTTTTAACAAACTATTCTGTCTACAATAACATCAACGCACTATTGGCGTATGCGATAAACAGACATATATACACAATATAATTAACTACTTTCGTAGCTGCATGTGCCAAAAAGCAATTGCATTGTGTACTATGCATACAATAAGAATCTGATCTCTTGTCTTAATTATCATTTAAAACGTCATTCAAAACGATAGTAATCGCTCTTAAATAAAATTAAATATTTTTCCAATATCAGCAATAATCTTTTAGAGATTATCGCTCAATAAATTTCTGTAAAATTTTTTCGTGCCAATTTTTAGACGACTATGCGCGATTAATACACAATAATACATATAACCGCAAGCAACATGTATCACAACAAAATATAAAATCTATTAACATAAAATTTGCGTCATAATATTGCAATAAAATATCACATTGAATTTATCAGAATTAAAACAGATACATCCTTATTAGAAAATGCATTAATATTAAGTAATATATATTATTCCTCTCTATATATATATACACATACAATATGTATATCTGCATATTTATCGGGAAATATGAATGTTTTGATAATTTTGTATGTATTGTTTGAAACTTTCTTCTTGATATTCATTCTTCTTATTGTTAGTAAGTTTTTGCTCACTGATAGGTTTTCGAATCGTCAATCTAACAATTCCATTATCTCTGTTCAAATAATGATCTCGTCAGCCGTGAACCAAAAACAAATCACTAATTAAATTATATCTTACATGGTACTCTAACATAATTTTCTCTCGTTTTGCAAATTACGACATAGATATGCTTGGTTTTGTGATATTTAAATTACACTTAAGCTGTGAACGCCATTAAGTTTGCTCTCTATCTTTATAATAAAGTAAGACAAGAGTATAGATATTCCCTGTAGAATTATAGGTACAGATGTTTTTTTTTAGGATTGAGGTTTGGATGACTCTTCTGGATCCAAAAGATCGTCACAAGAAGCTGTCGGCGGCAACAATTGCCTGCCGCCGCGTTTCTTACTGCGAGTGAATACTTTCGTAAGTTGTGCGAATTTACGTCGAGATACTGTAATATGTCCATTATTAATGAGAAAAAAATCGTACGATATAATTCTTAATTTTAATTATTTCTTAACTGATTACTTACGTTTGCCCATATTTTTTAGTCTTTCCTTAAATAGATCCTCATCATCGTGACCGGTCTGGCCGCCGCATTTTTCGAGCTTTGAATCTACAAAAAAAAAAAATTTTTTTTACAATTGTCATCTACTATCTACTGTCATTAATAGATATTCTAGATATATAATTCTCCTGAATATATTATCCATACATGTTTTGTAAATCTTTAATTCTTTACCATGTTCCAATGTAGATAGAAAATCTTCATTCCAACGAAGTTCTGCCATGAATTCTTCGTTTTGCAGGAACATAGCAATTCTCTCATCTTCCAACATAGAACTCTCTTGCGAGTACGTCGAATCAATACCATCATCCGACATTTGCTGGGGTAGTCTTAAAAAGGTATCCGGCAATGGTCCCAATAATGGTGGCTGCCATTTATGTATAGTTTTTAATGATTTGCTAGAGTCTTTCCTAGGTGACTTTGTGGTGCTTGGCAGTTCTTCCTTTTGCTCCAATTCACTTCTAATCTTTTCATTTTCATTGTCAGTGCTCATGGTAAGTAACTGGTCAATTGTAGTATCCACAGCTCCTTGATTGGATCTTAGCACAGCCTGGCAAATGATATAACGATATAGTACTTGAATTTAACATACTTGTGTTAATGATACAGCAATGTGATTATTATATCTACAAATTAAATATTTTCACCTCTATCACGTCGTCGTCCATTTGCGGGAACATGTTTTTAAAGTCGGCCATCGCCTGGTAAAATTCCAGCGTGGTCTGTTGCTGCTGCTCCGTGGCAGAGGCCATGGTGAAGTTTTTGACAGTGAAATTGACAGAGCTGTGTTGCGATATAATTGGAAAATAAATAGTTAGAAAAAATAAACCTCTACATATATATTAAAAACATAATAGTGAACGTACAAACACCTGCTGACGATCTTCAGGAAATGACAGTGTTATCCATGCCTGCGAACCGGTTTATGTTGTTACCGATCTGCTCTTCACTTAGTGTCAATCATGGTAATTAGCATAGTGTCATCTTTCTAAACGGTTAATTGGTCAAATATATGCATATATATGCAACGTATTCAAAATACGAGACCCGTTGCCAATTTATGCAATTCTATGTCATCTTACGTACTGTTATGTGTTATGTACTGAACTGTTGTCAACTACATCGAAATTGTGCTCATCATCTCACCATAGACAAAAAATGCATAGATGGAATATCAACTATCGATATGGGACGGGTTTAGAAATAGATGCAAACGAGATGCATTGGAATTCGACCTCATTCGGTTTCTTTCGAGAATAATTACATATCTGATTTATAATTATATATTTAATTTATATAATTTATGCATAATGTATTTTTATACATCTATGGTGCTCACATCATCTTCCGCTGGTTTTGCGGTGAGAGATCTCGTCTATATATCTCTACGTTTATGGAATAAATGGTGTTCTGTTGCGCATGTTGGCAGCGACCAATTGATTCTCTTGCTTGAAAATAACTATACAGGCGCGAGATTCAAATACACAATTAATTGTAGCTTTCTCCTTCTTTTTACGCGATATATTTATCTACACTTATTTTGATTTATACAATTTACTCATGTATATCAATACTTGTTGAAAAATATCACATATCTTCAATATTGTACGCGATAGTATTAAGAGAAAATTATATTAATATTACAAATATATTATATTATATACTCACCTGTCATTTACGATAAAAAGGCGCACACACACACACGGCACAATTTTTTATCCTACCATTTTTCTCTTTTCAAATGTGTGTGTGTGTGTGTGTGTGTGTGTGTGTGTGTGTGACACACAGGAATAAATACAATTGTGCTGCCGCGTTTCTTTCTCTATATGTGAAACGCGTCGCGCATGAATTGTGGTGTATGCGGTTGTGGCTTGTGGCCTGTGGTCGACAAGCCGAGATCGTCCGATATGCGCGCATACGTAATACGCGCGTAATTTATTATTATATTACACACATTATCGTCACTCGCATCGCGCGAGGTCTCGATTCGCGACGAAGACGCAATTATATCTTTCTGAGTGAAAATCAGATCGAAATCTGGTGTTCACGAAACGTGTGCGAGGTAGAATTCTCTCAACGCTTGCACGATGAATCAATGTAACAATTTAAACGATTTTGCGGACGATGCGAATAAAAAAGAAAAATAAGCAGAAGGAATATTCATACAAGAAAATCGGAGTTTCTCGTGCAATCGACCGCTTCTCGTCATAGGACGATATTTCGCGTAAATGTGCGGTGATTGACGATTGTTGAGTCAACGTTGGATTTGTTAGGTGGTTAGATTTTCGGAGAATTTCAGAATGTATCGTAAATTCAAGTACGAGGTGGAATACCTGACCGAAGAACACCTCACGGGGTTCGAGAGCTACAAAGTGAGCATTTAATTTAAAAGTTCAATAATTATCAATATCAAAATTATACACACACACACACACATATATTTTATATATTTATATGTATATAAATACACACGCACAACATACATAATTTATAATAAATATTTTATACAATAATATATAAAATCATATTTATTTGATTAATTACTTAATAATAATGTATGCGATGCTTGGTTGTGATACTTTTTGTGTTACTTATTTCAAATATTCTAATTTCAGTACAGCTCCTTGGATACAAGCCCCCTAAGTGTATATGTAATGCATCCCTTTTGGAACAAAGTAGTACAGGTATGATTTCTATATTTTAGCAACGGAATAATTGTTAACACAGTAAAGATTATACTCTTTTATTTATACAGAGAAAATATATATTTTCTAGTATTATATAATATAGGATAGTATTTTAATATAATATTTATTATAAATATTAATTGTGTCTTTTTTTATAGTATTGTCCAAAATGGGTTGCTCCAAATGTACTAACCTTCTCTGGATTCCTCTTTACCGTGTTGAATTTCATGTTATTTGCATATTATGACTACTACTTTTACGCATCCAGTGATGACAAGCCGGAATATCCTCCAATATCACAATGGATCTTTGCTGTAGCTGCTTTTAACATTTTTATGGCATATACGCTTGGTACGTGTATTTAGAATAGATACACAGTTTATATATTAACATGTAGTTACATTGATCATAATTATATTATAATCCATATATAGAATTTAAATTAATATAAGAGATTAGTAAATTATATA
>NW_021849095.1:0-9029 GCF_003651465.1 Formica exsecta | reverse complement strand
TGTATATAAAGTTTATTTTTTATATTTGAAACAGAAATATATATAAAATTGAATTAAATGCACACAAATTTATATAAATTAGAAATTTTTATTTGGAAATTAGATGTTTTAATAATAATTTAAAATACTTATTGATAATTATTACATTGTAGATGGGATAGATGGAAAGCAGGCGAGACGTACACAAACCTCTGGTCCATTAGGAGAATTATTCGATCACGGCTTAGACAGTTGGACTGCTATGTTGATCACTGTGTGTATGTACTCAGTTTTCGGCAGAACGGATCACAGTGTTTCGCCGTTACGAATGTACTTTATACTATGGAATGTATTTATTAATTTCTATCTGAGTCATTGGGAGAAATATAACACTGGTGTGCTATTTCTTCCTTGGGGATATGATGCTTCCATGCTAGTAAGTTTACTTAAACCATAATTCATATGTGTGTGTGTATATATATCTTAGATTTCTTTTAAATTATAATGAATATAGACAATTACATATAAAAAAAAATATATGTATCAGCAGGGATGATGTTTGAAATGCTGTTTTACGTTAGTGCGCTTGTGTCCAACTTGCCAGTTGTTCTTTGGAACATATATAAGTGAGTATGCATCTTATTGTTATAGCAAGTTTTGTTGTAAAATTATTAAATCCATGTGAAAAAATTTGTCGGATAAAGTTCAAGATAGAATTATGTAGTTTTTGTACAAGTTTTTATCAGAATATTTATTAGTAAAGTCTGTACATAAATAATAATAAATATTAATAATTATAAATTTCTAATTTTTTAAATTCTTATGTAATTATAAGTAATCTTTATATATTACAATCTACCATGTTGACTTTGATATTCTTTATCCATCTAGAGCGAACATCTCTCTAATGTATTTTCTAAATAAAAATATTTGTAATGACATTTTTTTATATATTCTTACCACAGAATACACAAACATATATACATATATATGAAATATATATATATACACACACACACACACACACAACTATGTATTCTAAAGTACATATACTATGAAAACATATAATTATCGGGTTGATGTGTTATTTTCTATATATATAGAAAATAACACATCAATCCGATAATTATATGTTTTCATTTATATTTAGAATCTATAGTTGTGTTGTATTAATCTTATCTTTTGTAATTACATGCTATATATGTTACTGATACAATCTACATTACTTGTTATTTTGACGTGTACAATTTTTTTTTGTAGGTCATATAGAGATAAGAGCGGCAAAATGCGAACGTTTCCAGAGGCCATAAGGCCGTTGGTGCCTTTAATTTTGCTCTTTGCAATTTCCACAATCTGGATAATGCATTCTCCAAGTAACATTCTAGAAAAGGATCCAAGAATAATATATTTTGCTATTGGGACTATTTTCTCCAACATATGTGTAAGATTCTGTATATACGCGTGTAGTCTAAAAAACCTGATTCTGTCGATGTTATTAATTTAAATAATTCACTGTTGCAGTGTCGATTAATCGTATCACAGATGAGTAATACTAGATGTGAAGTATTACCATGGATACTGTTGCCAGTCGCAGTAGCCGCTACTTTCTCGTTTATGTTACCTAGCATAGATTTGGAATCTATGTATTTAGTCTCCATAATAGCACTGTTGGCACACATTCATTATGGTGCTTGTGTGGTAAGTTTAATGAAATATAACTATATTCTTTCTTAATCATAATTTATAATTATTATATTCTTATATGTCTAATTACATAACTTATATACTTTTTTATATATTCACACAAAGCAATTTATTTACATCATATCATCGATTTTGCAATTGCAGGTGCGTCAAATGTGTCGTCACTTTCGTATTCAGACGTTCTCCATAAAAAATCATTCCGAATGACTACTTGCCGACGATATATGTTAAAAACGAAGGAAATACGAGGTAAAAGAAAAAAAAAGTTGTTAAAACCGGCGCAGAGAAGCAAACAGGGAGAAGAGATCTGACACACATAAACATACAAACTTGTTATTAGATTTAATCACTAGGAATGAAGTTAATTATCATGACAAAACACTTATTGAAAGAACAAGGAATTCCTAGAATCACATCCTTCACGCGAGATATGATTATATAAAAATGCTACTTGCAGAGATTGTGATAGCTTTATTTTGCTTCACATATCTAACATAATCGTATCTGCTGAATTGTCTGTTTATTTCTATGCCAAAAACAAAATTCTCCGAATCCGTTCTATATTATCTTACTGTGATATATTTAATTATCCGCGCATCACTTCTTTACTTTTGAAAGGTGGTTTGTTCATAAACATTCCCCCTCATATATTCCGCTTAAAGCACTGGTTTTATACATGTATGTGTGTACAAATACTTTTTCTTTGAATGCTGCTAACTTCATCAAGCGTTAAACTGTAAAAATATACATTTCTTCGTTTTTGACACATATCGTCCCTCGGATGTTAATCAATTTACTAATAATGTAATATCTATTGTTTTCTCCTTCTCTTTTCTGTAATTTTCTTGTTTCTTTCTTTCTAAATGCTGTATAAATTATCATCGGCTATTCATATATGTTTCAATAATAGAATAATGCATGTTATAGTAATATACAAGTCATATTTAGTACAAGTTAATATATATGATAAAGGATCGAGTGTATTATTGTTTATATTAGAGTGTAAATTTGTGTTAAGATTTGTACGACTATAATTATTACATCATATGATTTCCATATGAAATTGCAATGCAAAATTCTGACATAGTCAAATGTAATTTCAATAACAAAAATTGTTTTGCCCTTTTTTACTTTAAAACGAAAATTTTTGTTTACAATTGTGTAGATACATTAAAGTAATATATTTTCAAAAAAGACGTATGTGTGAAATAAAATACATTAAAATATATACTGGAAGAAATTTAAGCTAGTAAGACATTTATTTGACAAATATTAATTTTTTTTTTTTTGATGATTTTAATATGTTTACAAGAGCTTACACAACTTTATTGGAGACTATATACAATATATTACAGTGTAATATTGCAAGACGTATTGAAAACACATAAGAAATAAAAGATATTTTTACAAAGTAAAATGGTACATACATTTATTGCTATCTAGAGTCTAGAAAATCAGCCTTTATCTTTTTGCGCTCTTCCAGAGATGGCATATATGGCCTGATACCTTTCGATTTGCGTTCGGACTGCACAGTAGCCTAAACAGGAAAAATATTTTCAGCTATTTTACAGAGAAAGAGATACATATTACATCAGAGAAGAGAACTTACCCAAAATTCTTTACAATTTTTGTAATTGACGAAGTATACTTCGCACGCCTGACGTTCTTCCTGATTAGAATCAAGGCATTTTAAAGATAAAAGGTGTTCCTTAAAAAATATAGACAAATTACAGCTGTATAAGTTCTGTTCTTTTAATTGCATTTTCTATACTCTTTTCTTATCTCTCCAAAAGAGCATAAACGAAAAAATGATTTACTTCCAGTAAATCATAATAGTATCAAAAATTATGAACTATTTGAATACCTTGTAACAAGGATTGTACATTTCTTGGTTACGTTGCATCGCATGTTTTTTTACAGGACCTGCTTGTTCCATAACGTTGTCCGAATCTTTCTGTTTACTCATTTTGCCGATGAGATTATCATATTAATCATATACATATAATCTTTCATATATATGTATAATATATTCGACATTTAAAGAGAATTAGAGAAAGAGAAAGAAAGGAGAAGGGAAAATCACAAGTGCTAAAGAAAAACAGATCGATTTCCAAGCAACGTGTACTTGCGATTTTCGTCTCATTGAAAATAAACCTTGGGCTGCCTTCGGAAACATCACCCGTGTGCACACGTGTCGTTCTATCTTTGTTTAACTTTTCGTACATAACAAAGATAGAACGACACTCGTGTGAACATGGGTGATGTTTCCGAACGCAGCCTAGAAGCATGTGAAATCTGCGAAATTTTGAAAGAGGATTTATATTGATTTATATATTTTATCATTTTGATAATAATAATAGAAAGAAAGGGAGAATAACAAAGGTAAAAAGCTTTTTTCCGAAATTGCTCGAAATGGAGGTTAGCACGGGTGATGTGGTGATGCCGGGTGATAGCTTGAAAGATATCAAGTCGATCAAAAAGGAAGGCAAAAACGAGAAGGAGAACGTGATCCTAGGACCCGGACTGCGCCGCGAAGGCGACAAAGTATACATCTGCAAAGCAGGTATCCTGAAGAAACGTGAACCGGCCGTGTACTACGTGGACAGTTATCAGAAACGGTATAGAAACAGCATCATTGCGTTCTACATTTTATATGTTCGATTCCAATATTATTTCCCCATTATGTCTCGTTACGTGTAAACCAGAAAAAGAAAACATTTTAATTCATTGTTAAAGACACCCTGTAATCGTACAATTAATTTGTCTTCATCAAATACTCTTGATGCATAGGTACATTCCCAATCGAGGTGAGAATGTGGTTGGTATAGTTACGCAGAAAAGCGGCGATATTTACAAGGTGGATGTGGGTGGGAGTGAACAGGCGACGCTCTCTTACCTGGCCTTCGAGGGCGCGACGAAAAAGAACCGGCCCGACCTGCAGGTCGGCGACGTGGTGTACGCAAAGATGCTGCTCGCTAGCAAGGATATGGAGCCTGAATTGGTATGTGTGGATTCTCAGGGCAAGGAGAACGAACTCGGTGTACTCAGCTCAGAAGGCATGGTGTTCACTTGCTCGCTAAGCCTCGTGAGGAAATTGCTCAATCCCGAGTGTCCGTTGTTCAGGATACTTGGTCGGAATCAGGCATATGAACTCGCCGCTGGAATGAATGGCAGGATATGGATTAAGGCACGATCGGTTCGAGAGACAATAGCTGCGGCGAATGCTATTCTGGCTGCAGAGTACACGCTACCTGGTGAAATGCAAAAACTTTGTGCTAGAATCGAGAAAACGTTGCTTCTGGTAGCATAATTTTAGCTCAACGGAACTAGACTTTTAAGTGTTGCGATAAGAAATGATTATCCATAAAAGTGAAATAATATATTAGACTCACAAAGAAGTTTTGATAATTTTCAAATAAAAAATATAAAAAAATAATGAGATTAAAATTCTTTCAATTTTTTAAAAAATTTTTAAACATGTTTTGAAGCCGATTCTATTTAATGTGCAGAGAATAATGATCACTCTCTATTATCAATGATGATTATATTTATTGTATCAATATCTGTAATGAATTTTGTAAATAAATCTGGAAGTTTTCTTATAATCGATATTTTATATAAGACTATATTGTAGCATGACAACCACTGTGACAACCATCCTGTGATAGTGTATTAAAACTATAGGTACAATTATCACTAAACAGTATCATTGTACGGATGCACATCGACGGAAATGACGAATGTAAGGTGTTAGCGCAAAATGATATAATTGATAATCGCATTTGACAGTTAAGAGTAGGAGTAAAAAAACTTCACAGAAAATTCAACATTTAATTTGGCTCTAACAAAAAGGAACGACAATTTTCGATGACATTCGAACGTTACGCTAGTAATCGCAAACTGTATCAATATATAAAGTACAGAGCGCTTATGATAATTTTCATTATAATTTTTCGCTGATATGTGCCTAAATGTAATAACGCTTTCATTGGTTTGCTCGAGAGAGCTGATTATATATGCATAGTCTAGACAATGATTTGCACTCAAACACAACCTTTACTCTCTCTTTCACTGGAAAACGATATTCAAAATGTTTAATTCAAATACGTTTTCGCTTAATCAAAATTACACAAAAGATGTCTTTGTACTTGGTGGAATGTATTCATTGCCATCACTTTCTAATTAAGCATATATGTGAGAAAATCATTGGCAAAACAATTTAAAAAATTTTCAGAAATCTCTTTTACTGTGTTAATAAAAAGGTAATAGAATAACACACAAAATTATTATCTTTTTTGCTCTTTAAATAAATAAATATATACATATAGCATATTTTATAAAAGGCGTTTATATATCCAATGATTTTCTATTCCTTGTCATTGCACAGCAAATATTTTAGCGCCAATAAATAACAACTTATTGTGAAATACTTAGACATATTACTGTTAACTGATTGACTATTAAATAATATAACAGAAAAAGAAAACAAAAGAGAAACAATAATAATATGATACATATCGAGTATACATAACGCAATAAAGCATATATGCAACAAAGAAGTTAAAAGATCTAGCAAACAAAACAACAGTATCGATAACAACAGAAATATTCTTATTAAAGCTAAACTATTCTTTTTGGTCGCATTTATGGCCCCTACTTCCGTCTCGCACACAGCGCTGTTTTAAAATAAAATATTATCTAAATGCTTAAAATAATTTACATTGTGACATGTTCAGGGTCGGATTTTCCTTCATACATTCGTAGATCCAAATAATCTAAAATCTTTGCAAAGAAAGCGAAACAAAAAAGGATTTCTTTAGAAAATAAGGAAAACTATGAAACACACAGAAGAAAGAATAAAATTATATATATATCTGACATTATAATCTCTTTAAATAGGCAGAGAAGTTATAATATTATAAAATTTTTATAAATTAATTATTATAATTAATTAAAATTATAATTAAGATTTGTGACATTATAATAATTGTTATTAGAATTAATTAGAATTATACAAGTATAATTATAATTTTTTTGTTTTCTACATCCGTGTGTTCAATGAAATCCCGATCCTGGGTACGATTTATTACACACTAATTATATAACAAATCACCAATAATAAAGTCAAATTGCAAGAGTTTTGCGATGTTATATGCCGTAATACATTTTTTTTCTTCACCGTTACTCTCGGTATCTGAGATTTTAATAAATGAATTATCATGCCAGAGATATAAAATGTAACAAATGTAATCTTCACAAAAAGAAAAGCAAAAAGATTTACGAAAAAAAGAAAAACATTAGGGATATCAGAAACATTAATATTTATATTACGAAACTATCCGTATATTCTGTATATTATGGAAGAAGCCCTAGCGTTTCTTTTTTCTTTCTTTCTTGTAAAAACCACACACGTATGTTCATCGCACATCGGGATGTAATTAGGCAGGCAAATATGTATGTTTGGGGACGATACATGGTGGCATTACTAGCAACCATAAACACACTATTCTATGGCATTGTGCTTAATATATATGTGTATATATATACGTTTCGTCAAGGAGTGCGCTAATAATCGAGGTATATCGAGGGGATAATTATGTAAGTTATATCTAACGATAGTGATAACGATTGTAAGTTTTGTGCACGTACATTTATCGCAGTGGTACTGATATATAAAAGCGGTATAACATTAGTACGCAGGCGAACAATCGGAAAGGAAAGGCGAGAAGAATTCTTCCTGGATGAAGATGAAAACTGCGATGATTCGATAGACTTGCAATAATCGAGGAAAAAGGGAGAGAAATTTAAGGTAAAGCATCGATAAAATGTTTTACAGAGAGCGAATAGAAATGGATTTAAAAAATGAAAATCCCAAAACAATATTTTTCGTTTTAAGATTAGAGAAATAATAATTAATTACAATATTAAATAAAATATTTAAATTAAATTAACAAATTTCTTAATTTGTTTCAAAAAAATGTTCCCCTCAATGTTTTACCTTAAAGAACTGTCAAAATATTTGCATCTATAGATTACTACAACAGCCTATAGATTATTATTGTTTATGATATGAATGTAAAATATCTGCCATTATTACTGTAGGTACACGTTTACACTCGTAATTATGTAATCTCGTAATCACATCAACTCTAAATTTTATTGTTCAAATATTTTCTATATCGTATGATTTCTACTTCACGCACTTTTGCTCACGTTATCACGTACATTTATTTAATAAGCGTGATTTTCTCTTACAATCCCTTAATCGTAGAAAGGAATAGAAAATATATTTCCTATATATAAATATATATATGGCGGTATATAAAGCGTTGATTGGTATATTTCAATTCTTCCCTTTCGCCTTCAAAATGTATTATATTTCTCACTTATTATTATGATAAGACTTTAGCGCGCGAATGCGCTTCTCTCGTCTGCTGCTAAAAATAATTTTCATATACGAGCGTTTTATATTCGTGTAGATATGCTGTTTGCCCTCCACACAGTACAATGGCAGAAATTCTATGACGCACAATGTTTTTTAAAGTTTGTTATCTTGAAAAATCCTTATACCAGTTTAGTATGTAATAATTATAAGAATAATTTGTGTGTGTGTTGGATTATACTATTGCACAAAAGACTATCTCGTCTTTAAAAAGCAAAACAGTTTTTTTTAGTAGTTTTGCTATAGGCATTCGGTATATTTATCTATATCATTATCTTTGATAAAAAGTAAGGAATTACGTGCGTAAAATTTTTAATATCCGAAAGTCTAAAGAGTCGCATTAAATGAGGAATCTGACGATGCTTTGCATGTTAAATTAAATTGATAATAATCACATTGAATTATAAAAAATTATAATGCTTTATATATAAAAGATGATTAATATTCATTAATCATAATCATTATCATACATATTCTGTGTCACATTCATAAATATCTAAATCTATCATTAATGCGTAAAAAAATTACATTATAATAAAATTTTGATTTAATTCGTTACACATATATTGTTTTTATATTAAGCAATTGTAGTTTTATGGCGTTTTAGGCAAAAGTAATACGACTCTTCCGACATATAAAAAAAGGAATGCGCTACATAAGTAACTTTCTGTGAGCGAGATTTGTCAATTAGCAAAGCGATGACATGGTATCGCGGCATAGAATCATCGTCTATCTCTTGATATATAGATAAATATTATCATCAGATTTCAGCATAATCGTAATGTATATAAAAAATTGTCTTTTCTTATGCCTAAAGTTGCATGTGATGCTTCGATTATATAAATATATTATATATGTATATATATACGTAATTTTCACATATTATTATTATATACTTATTATT
>NW_021849094.1:9815-25708 GCF_003651465.1 Formica exsecta | reverse complement strand
AGACGCTAGAAATGCTTCGAAGCATTGCATTAACCAATCAGAATATATAAATCTTTATTCTTTTTGTCGTGATTGGTCAATCAAACGCTTCGAAGCATTTCTAGTGTCTTCCCGACCGCAGCTATATTTTACTATGAGTTCAAGTCTCTTATTGGCAGAAACGATGCAATGACGTCATTAATCACTCTAACCTACATTCGAAAACCATAAAGAAAAGCGATAATCAATGGTATTATATCAAAACTATATACTGTAGAAGAAATTTTATTTATTACGTTACTTATAAGAGAGAAGGTGGAGGAATTAGAACAAATACAATATTTACAATACGCAGAACGAATTTTGTTTAAAAAATTGATAGAAAAAAAAAATTGATTTTAATTTTATATATATTTTGTGAAGAATATGTGTAATTACTATATGAATACTATTTACATATTAATATTAGTTAGCTTTATTATGTTAACAATGCCTAATGTGTAGAATAAACGGATATCACAATAGGAACATTTCTGTGCGATAGATAGAAGAAACAAAGATATATAATAAACCAATATAAATAATTAAATATAATACATATAGTTCTAATTAGTTTTGCAGATCATTCGTTCACGTACATATGGTACTGGGAAACATTCTTTATCAAGTAAAATAGTACGACCATTAATATTAAATAATATATCTCCTGTATGTGCACGCTTAAATTTCGGCACAGCAGTACCTTCGCCGAATGTTATTATTTGTTTTTTACCCAATATCGAACGCACGAACACAGCTTTGTACAATTTCTCTGCAGAATTATAATAAATTCTAAACGGGATCATTCTACTGCATACTATAAGCGAGACAGACGCGGCAAAAGAAAAGAGCACTATGCCTGCCCTAGCTAGTTTACTTAGAGGCTTTATTATACCACCATTGCTAAATGTTTTTGTCGGTTCTTTTTCCACTGGTGGATTTACGTAAATTATATATCCTGTAAGGAACACACTAAGAATAACACCTATCCATCCAGCATTATGTGCAATGGTAGTGATTATATTGACAATTCCTTGCTCTCTATATATGATTTTGTAATCATTGCTTATATTGTCCTTAAATCTAAATTTCTGTTCTGCGATGATATTTGTCCTATTAGAGTAATGCGGATAACTTCTTGTGATTTTAGTTACAGATCCAAAAATTATATTCTTGTGAAAAGTAGTTCGGCACAAAATGGGGGCTTTGCTCAAAATACAAGCCATTCTTGTATAGTCCACAATTCTGTAATTTTAAATGTAAATATATATATATGTATGTCTGTGTGTGTGTATATATATATAAGCATTAAAATATGAGTATGAGTATTTAGATTGTTCATCTTGTAATCAATGTACATATAATTATTTTTAGTATTTTTTTTTTTAACTATATATATATACGTATATATCTTTTTTAAGATGTTACTATTTATAATCATTTACAAAAACATTACTACAATAGTATTTCATGTATATTACAATATATTGAATATGTATATATATATATATATATTATAGAATAAGCACAATTGTCTATGTCTATATAAATATAATTGTATATATGACGGAAAAATAGTATCTAAATTATGAAAAATTAAACAGTTAAAACAAACTATATTTTGAAAAGTTTTATCTTTACATATATATTTGGAAAATGCAGAAAAGTTAATGGGAATATATGTAAAATAATAAAGATGTTTTATTTTGTCATACTCGGTTACTAATTAAATCTAAAATGAGAGATTTTTACTCATACTCATATAAATTTAATATTTCTCAACAATATTATAATACTCTTTATATTCTAATAAATAGGTATCAATAAAATCATACCACACGTAGAATGCGTACCATCGACACGTTTCGTCAAAATTAGGTTATCTCGCAAGTGCAACGTGCAACATTTGCAGTTCAATGCGTTGTGATTAGCATTCGTTTCTATCAATTAATATGTCTTTATTTAATGACGATAATTCGAATTCTGATGCAGAATTAAAGATAAATACGGAATATGCCAGCATTTACGATAACTTTCGTCAAAAGGAGGAATTACATAAACGTGAGCTATAACCCTAATCTGCAGTCTCAAAAATAGTAGTAAAAACTATAAATTATATTTTATAAACAAAATATAATTTAGTTTGCTATATAAAAGAGCATATTTTAGCAGCACTATTTAATTAATAACTACCTGTGTAACAATTAATAGTTTAATAACATTCAATTTACATAATTTATAGATGTAGAGGTACAATTAAATAAAAGATAATGTATTTTATATATTAATATATTATAAAAATATATATTCTCTATATTTTGATTCATCTTGCAGTAAAGGCAAGATATGGAGAGGATGCTGCAGCTTCAGATGACGAATCCAGTGACAGCAGTTCATCAGACGATGATGAAAATGTATGTTGACTTCTTTAACAAATCTTTAACAAATTGCTAGTTGCTTTTATGATTGTATATATTTCTTAAATATTTTTTAATTTGTAAAATAAAGAATTTTATTTTTTAGCTTTGATTTGTGTATTTCATAACAAATTTAATTACATATAATAATGCTAATTGATTCCAAAAAATAATTAATTTTCTTTTTTTTAGATCCACAATCCACAGTTTGATAAAGAATTTCTTATAACTTTGGCTTGTTTGAAAAGTAAGGATCCACGTATATATGATGAAAAATTTAAGTTCTTTACTGATATCGTCAAACCTGACACATCAAGAGACACTGAAGCAAATGAACAGGAAAAGAAGAAATCAAAGAAAGAAAAGGCTCTTTTTTTACGTGACTACGAACGTAAGATTATAATGGAAAGAGATGGGCATTTCAGTAGCAGCGAAGATGAAGATGATGCAAGACAAAAAGCTAAATCCAGAATGCCCACTTATGTAGAGGAACAAGAACAATTAAAAGATAGTTTTAAAAATGTTTTAAAAAATGAAAATGAAGATGAAGATACTGATCTTCTACAGATAAAACAAAAGACAGATGATGAAAAATATAAGGTGAATAATTATTAATTATTTTATATATATATTATCTTTTATCCTATCTTACAATTAAATAATAAGATTATTTTTGTACGTCTTACAAAAAAAAAGATAAAATATGAAGAAAGTGCTGTGGATTAGAGAAGATAATTTATTACTTTTAACGCTATATATCATTATATAAAATAGTCATTGTTTTACTTCTTTAGGAAGAAGAGTCATATAAGGAATGGTTGAAAGGTCAAGAGGTGAAGATAAATCCCAAAGACGAGGAAGTGCTCAAACCATTGCGTGAATTCTGGACAGATCCTAATTTGGATGCAAATGAAAAATTCTTAAGAGATTATATTTTAAACAATAAGTATATGAAAAATGAGTCTTATAATACAGACTTAGAATATAATGAGATGATTCATGATAGCGATGAAAATTTATCAGAAGATGAAAAAACTATCCAGAAGCAAGAGGAATTTGAACGTAAATACAATTTTAGATTTGAAGAACCTGATCAAGAATTTATCAAAAAGTATGTTTTATTATTATATCATTACATGTTAACATATAATTATATGTTTACATGTTTACATGTGTTTATTACACATTTATACACAAATGCATTACATAATTTCTGTTTATTTATGAAATTTACATTTTATTAAGGTATCCACGAACAATGGAAAATTCAATGCGAAAGAAAGATACGCGCAGAGCACAGAAAAGAGCAGAAGTTAAACAAAGAAAAGAGGAAGAAAAACAACGAAAAAAGGAGGAACTAAAGCAATTGAAAGCATTGAAAAGAAAAGAAATAGAAGAAAAGATAGAAAAATTAAAAGAAATTACAGGTAAGATGAGATTTTCCAACCCCCAAACACTTGTAAAACTTATATGAAATTGTTGAACTATTTTTTTATCTAATATATCCATACCAATTATAGGAAATAATGATATGCATTTCGAAAATGTTGATTTTGATGCTGATTTTGATCCAAATGAACACGATAAAAAGATGAAAGAACTTTTCAACGACGAATATTATGCTGGTGGTGAAGACGAAAATCAGAAGCCAGAATTTCCTGAGATTGATGATGAATTAGATATTGAGCCTACATGGGACAAATATGACCCGACAACAGATGAAATTGACATGAAAGCTATGTCGAATGAAAAACCTCATTGTGAAGATCCAGATTTTAATGTGCTTACTATAATTTTTACCTACATATATTTCGCCGATATATTTCATTGATATATTTTATACAGGGACTTTACTGATTACAGATGGATGCTGATTACGATGAATCTCGAGATTTGCAGTCCGAACTCATTGAGAATACGAAAAAAAGAAAACGAAGAAGGCGCTCTAAATTCGCTGAACTTATTGCAAAAAAGAAACCAAAATTTGATCCAAAACAATATTCTTCTTACAAAGAATATTTTGATCAATATTATTCATTGGATTATGAGGATATGATTGGGGATTTGCCTTGTAGATTTAAATATAGAAAAGTTGTACCAAACAATTATGGATTAAGTGTTGAAGAAGTAAGTATTTATATAAAATTTTATTAGAATAATAAGCTCTATAAAATCAAGAAAATTAGTTGTAATGATAATAATTTTTGTAATTTAATGTATATTTTGTTTTTCAAGATTTTAATGGCTGATGATAAAGAGTTAAACAAATGGTGCCCTTTAAGAAAAGCTCTTAGATATAAATCAGAGCATGTGGAAGAGAATGATGTTCGAATGTATAAACAGAAGGCTGCAAATGAAGCAAATAAACAGAAAGTTCTTAAAAGTTTGTATATGTAAGTGTTATACGATTAAAAATGTATTATATTTACTAGATCATATACTAATCATACATTTTTGTATAGCAATCCGGAAGAAAAAGCAGAAGGAAAAGATGAAGCTGTCATCGAGCAAACTAATACTAGCAGTAAGAAACGCAGGCAAAAGAAGAAAATTAAGATTAATGGTCCTAATGTGAAAGTTATTAATACTGATACTGTTTCTAAGAAAAAAATAATGAACATTGCAGAAAACAACGCGCAGAATATTTCTCATGGTAATAAAAATGATGAAAGAAATGCGCAAGATAAAAATGTAGCGAATAAGAATGAGAAGCGAAAACGAGAAAACAAATTAAGAGACGATAACAGTCCTAATCCTAAGAAAATGAAGACAGATAAAGCGGGAAGAGAAGATTCTCGAATAGAAACGGATAACGTTAGCATTAAGGTAGAAAACAATGGAAAGATAACACCCCTCTCTACCGAGAAATCCACAATCGCTCGAAAGAAAAACAAGAATAAGAATTCTCAATTGAATAAAACGAAGACCGGTAAACGCAAACCAAATAACGATGATCCAATGATGTCCTTGGGAGCAGAAAGACTAAAGGCATACGGAATAAACGCTAAGAAATTTAAAAATAAGCTGAAATACGGCAATAAAAAATTGTGAACGTAAATTTTATATATATATATAATAGAGTATATAATATTTTTCTACTCTAGTATTTTTAATTTTATTTCTTTGTATATTTCTGATTACATTGTAAAGTTACAGCAAAAGCTGGATGGATATGATTGTATATGTAAGTAGTTTGATGAAAACAAAGACATACACATACAGATACAAGAATAGAAAGGGGACAACGGTCGGCGACTGCGCGCACCCTGCGAGTAGGAGTGGTCTCTGGGGTTAAGGCGGATCCGCTCTCAGATGATAAACGACATTTGCGGATTATTAGGATTGTAGACTGCTGTTTGTGTTTGCCTTTCCTCAATTTCCATCTCTAATCCAGCCCGTATGCTTCGGTCGGGAGAAAAATGCACCCCATTGATCCGGCACGATGTACAGATTTCACTTACCGAGTGTTCGTATCTTTTTTTTCCGACTGATTATAAAGAGATAATTATAATTTAAAATATTTTAATTATACACCGCAATTGTTTTTATTTTTTAAAAGTCTTAATTTTTGAAGTGATATATATATAAACCTCTCAGAAATATTCGCGCTTAAGTTATCAACTCCATTTTTTATAACTTTCTTAATTCTAATACCAGAACATTAATCATATGTCATTTGGTGCTAAGATGTAAAAAATTACCAAATTTGCAGGCTTAAAATATTTACATTCAAATACATAGATATTTTTTTTCATTATACAATATTTTACGTCGATCTTCTTATGTAATGCTAAAGAATAAGTTAAAACCGGTTATTAAATTGAAAAAAATGTAGCCGCGTGTAATTTTAAACAAAGATTCGATCACTCGAGGAAAAGGATAGTTTTGTAATAACAATATCGTATCATCGATAATGTATTCGCGATGTCTCTTAAGAATTTTATTTAACGGGAGGGGACAATGGGACACATTGGTTGGCATCCATTCGAACCGGTCCGCACTCAAACCCTCTTTCTCCCCTGGGCACAATAAATCAATCCCTTTAGCCCGAGACGAGAGTACCGTAGTAGCAGGTGGCTCGTGACGGCTACCTACGTTCGCGCCCTTAATTCCCAATTAATGTTATCCTCGATGTAAACGGCCTCTGTACATCCCCCTTGTTCACGAGATCCATACGTTCGAATATGTTTTCTTATAAATGATATATATCGAATGAAACACCGTGAGTTTCATTAGAATATGCGCGATCGCATTTTGCGAAGAATCCTATAATAATATCTCAATTCTTTTTGTTTTATACAAAAATAAGATCGCGTGTACAGTAATTTTTCACAACATAAGCTCGACGAAAAAACAAAAAGAAAGTAAATAAAAGAAACATGAAATTTGCGCATGTATTGAAAAAATATCAAATCTTATCACACGCGCGCGTGTGCATTGCTTAAGTATATTAAATATTATATAAAATATAAATTATATAAAGAAAAAAATATATTAATGTTATATAAAAGTCATATCATTGGCTAAAAAATTTATAGAGAGAGAAAAGAGAAATCGGGAAGAGAATTCGAGAATCGCGCGAAGGTTTCACGTAACTCATCACACGTGTAATTGATTGGGAATAGGAAGCTGCTTCGATCAAGTTAGGCGCTATTAAATTACGGGAAGACCGAATTTCACGGACTAACGCCTCCATCTGGATAGTAGTCGAGCAGGGTAAGTGCACTTGGGGTAGTGTAATTGACACAATATCCCCGTCGGCGTTCTAATTGGCGGAAAATCGTCGGGGTGAATTCGGTCATCGGATTCTCGTTAACCGATCAGACAATTAAACACTTTGCAATATCATTTCTTTTTGTGTCTTTGATATCGTCAAAATAAGAATATAGACTTTTTTTTTTAAATAAGAGAATTATAATGCACGTATTATAAAATTAATTTTATAACGCTCTACAAATCTTTTGCAATTACTCTGCTTATAAAAACCGATAGAAAATCGAAAAAACAAAAATAATCACACACATATATTTATAAAAAGATATATGATACATTTTATTAAATATTTCAATTTTTGTAATATATATTTTTTCATGAAAGAGAGATTCAACATATAACAGCAAACGCTTCTTTTCCTTTTTGCATTACAAATGCGCATAAAATATACATATTTTAAAACAATCACACACGAATTTTTGACTTTTAAAATCTTTCCGGATTAGTAAAAAATGTAATGCGTAAAATTTATATTTGGTCATAAACATAAGTTGTAAGACTACTAAATGTAGTTAAACTTGTTCCATTGTTTAGTATGGAGGAATTTTTTGTAGAATTTGACTGTGGTAGATCTCCAACTTGGATGAGAATTACGAGATACGTGGTGACTGAACCAATGACCTGAGAAAAAATAGAAAATTTGATAACTTTTATTTTAATTTTTTATTTAAAGATTGTCATTTTTATCTCTCTCTCTTAAATATAAAGAGATTTCTGAATTAGATTATATTTTAATCTGTTTTACACACACCGTTTTAACATTATCACGTTACATATGTATACGAGATTTTATAACTTATCATAGTTAATTATCTTAAATTACAGGTATAGAAATTATAAGGTTCAGACTAAAGTACAGAATGATAAAGTAGATAAAAACTCAAACTAACTTAAAGAAAAAGATGTTATTAGGATAGAAATTAAAGTAAAGTAGACCAACTAACAAACAATGACAGTTCACGCGATTGCGTAGGGATCTAATATTTTATATGTATAATAAATCTTTAAAGCTATCATTTTATATTCGAATATTTTAAATATTAGATTTAGATAAAATTTACATAACTCACCCCATGAATAAATGTATGATCCAGATTGAAAAATCCACACGCCGTAAAAATCAAGGGATTTTGTATCAGTTGCAAAGTGAAGTCCCGTATCTAAAGAAAATCACTTAAATATTAATTCACCTTTTATCTTCTTGTGTTATATTTGATTAATTAATTTGATAAGACGATAAGGAGCTTGCCTCCGCGCGAAATTCTTTGCTGGTGGATGGCTCGTACAGTTCGCAGATTATGTCACCTGTATTCGCGGCCTGTGGAAATTATGACGAACGTATTTAAACATTACAATTGTAATATTTCATATACAACGACATAATCTATTTCTTTTTTTTTTTAACACTTAAAGAATTTTAAGACAATCAATATTTTTCTAATTATAAAAAATAGGTTGAAAATATGTTACTATTTTAAAATATTGCTTGCCTCAATGCTTGCCAAAGCGCACATATGATTTATTATGAGGACCTTGGACGCATAGAATAGAATCCAGCTAACGACTTCTATCATCTCCTGTCGGAATACCTCTTTGCTGAGGGGCAGCCAAAAAATCGAATAAGCGTAGTATAGAAGACTAGTGATAAACACAAATGATATCGTCATAGAACAGAGAATCTGTATGCCGTACGCTTCGTTCGTGCTCCTGGTTGCCTTAATTAATTCCAGATGAACCTGCCTTTGTTCAATACAAAGAGAAACTGTTAATTAATGCCAACCAAATCATTTCGAAAAAATACATCATTGCATTATAAAATCATAATGTTAAAACGAAAAACAAAGGTGCTGTATGCGATTATAAAATTAACAAGAATTTATTCAGGATACGTGGTAATGATTTTGTTTGTACATACACACATGCCATGCGTATTTTTAAGTGTGCAAAAACCGTGTAAAAGCCTTTATTCAAACGTGCAGGTCTCACTTGCAAGCCCTCATCGTTTCGGTGTTTTCCTCGGATCTACGATCCTGTTGCGTCGGGGATGTGAAGGTTTTGTTCCACTCATCCTTCATTTTCAGTACTCTTTTATGCTGCGGCGAATCGGGGGTAGTGGTTAACATGCGTTGCAGCAAACTGTTTAGCTGCTCGAATCGCATCTTCGCGTACCTTTAATTAATTTTTCTTTGGCATAAATGCGGCAAGAGCGAAATATGAGAAATTTTATTGGAAAATGTCATAAATTATAGTAACTTTGCGATTTTTAGAGCATCATAATTATGATACATTTGCATAAATAATCAGTTTAAAATTATTGGAAAAATTTTTATATTTATATTCTCTTTGTATTAAATTATTTTTATATTCAAATGTATAGGAGAATCGATCTGATACGATACACAATTAATTAATTAACAAAGCTCTTCATTATATCGTTTAAGTATTCAAAGCAAATTATCGTACCTGACCCAGTGCAAAAAGGACACGTCGGTTACATAGAGTAAGGCGACAGGGTAGTTTACGGCGAGTATAAGAACGATTTTGCTATGCAAGGGTGTATTTTCTACGAACATTCCATTGTAATTGATTATAACGGATACGATAAATATCAATACAATGAATCCGAGCGCGTAAAGTTGATTCAAGTATAATTTTCGATAGTTCTTCGGTAATCCCATTAGCTCCATTGTTTTCTCACACATCGTGATACGCATCATTGCTTCCTTCATGCGCTATGAAAATAAAAAAAGCAAGATACCAGTTGATTATTTCTATTTAAAAACAAAAAAATTCGAAACACGAGACAGTCTAGTAAATTTAATAGCTTATTTCGAATTTTTAGAATTGAATAAAAAGAAAAGTATGTTTTAGATTTAAAAAGTTTATAATATATATTAAAGTTAATCGTGTTAGATTTTAAAATTCTCGTTTACGATTTTACTTTCGCTTTATCATCATCTTTTAAAATTACCTTTCTCCTCAACCAACCGCTAGGGACGAGAAACAACGTGAAACATATATTCGCGTAGAAGATCGCTCGGAATATCACAACGCCGAAGTCATTTGCCTTGTGTGCAAAGTAGAGATACATATATTCCATCGAAAACTTCATCAGAACGCAATAGATCACCAGACAGACGAACGAGTACGCGATGTTCAGGATCCTTCCACGCTTGGTGGTCCAAATTCCTATCCCCAGGACAAAGTTCGCCACGAGCAGCGGCATGATCATCTCGTGTAAGGTCTTCGGATGGAACATCTTCGATGATTGTAACATTCGTCGATCTGAACAAATAGCACTTTTTGTCGACTGTGAACGTGCACACACACATACACACGCGCGTGGACGCGCACGCACGCGGATATCTCGTAGCTGAGAAATGAACGATGAATATCGAGGGTGGCTACGTGTCGCTTCGCGTGCTCTAACACGGACAGCGTAATGCTAAATGCCACCTTAATAAGTGGTCGATGGTAATACGACCGAGGGTGGTCGGTGGTCGAACAAGTGGCGACGGCGCGACCCAAGTAAAGGATATTTGCAATGTCTCGTGATGTCTATGTCTACGTCCCGAAGGATTCGTCCATTTCATGGTCGATATTGACTCGCGAGCGCGTGAATAGCCTTCGCTATTCCTGTAAATAAACATGCTGTTTTCCGGAATTTTTGAATTTTTCCGTTTTTCCAAAACGAGTAGATGTTAATTACTGTGGAAAATAAATAAATTAAAGAGGAATTTTGATAGAAATTCACACATATACGTTTCACAGGAAATGATTATTTTCAATCATCAAGGAAAGATTAGCTCGACATAATTGTTAAATTTATTTCTACACATTTTCTTAGTTTTATCCTTATATATTGTTTATGATAATTTTAATCAGAAACGTTAAAAAATAAAAAACTGAAATTTTGTATTAAAAATTAAAATATTAATTTATTCTAAGTTGTTTATATATTTTATACACGTACTGTCTCACACACATGCACACATTGCGTTTTAAATTATTTTTGTAAGAAATATGAGAACGCAAAGTGTATCAATCCAATTTAATGATGTTAATTTGTAAGATACTAAATAATATGACAATAACAATTATTGATAAAATTACAAAATAAATAATGACAAATTTAGATAATGACAAGACGCGTGAAATAAGCGACGGATATATCGGATGATCTTGTAATGGATGAATACCCACGAGACTTTACCGGGGAGATCGATACCGTGCGAAGTATCAAGCTAAGAGCTATTTTATTAACGACACTGGGAGAGTAAAAAATGCCAATATTATATACTAACGTAATTGTAAAATAGGAGCTTATAACATACAATAGAATGTTAATAATCTCTTTTTTTATATTTCCAAATTATTTTAGTAATTTAAAGAAAATAAATATTTCATGTCAATGTATTATCGCAGATAACTATTTTATTAGAAATATATATAATTTAATAATTCTGCATATAATTATCGTGGATATTGTAAAAAGTTTCAAGTTCGAAAGGTCATATACTTTGATATGGATCTTGATAAGACCACTAACGTTGTAGTAATAAAAGGAAATGAATAGCAAAAATGAAGATAGAATGAAGAACATATAACAAAATGACCTGACACACACATTTCGAATATATGTTTATACGATCGTGTAATATTTCTATGTCCAATAGTTTTTATCATGATTGCAACGAACAATTAACGATTTTCAAGTCGAGAATATTAAATCTCTAGAAAAAAAATATGACATGCAAAAGTATTTTCTATTTTATTATTGTTATATTCATGAAATAAGAAGAGATGTGGGTGCGATACTATCTGTTCAATTAAGTAGAATGTATTTAGTTTTGTGCAAAAAGTCTAATATTCTAAAGTTCATTGTTAGAAGGTAAAAGAATATTAAATATCTTACAGAGTCTATTAAAGATAAAAGAGACTCTATTAAATATTTTAAATAAAAGAATTTTACATTGTTTTATTTACGTAGCTTTTATATTTACGACATTTGATATACATTAATTCTTTCATAATTTAAAGTATAATAAAGTATAATAAGACATATTAAGTCATAAATAAGTCATAATCTAAAATAATAATTTTAACATATAATTTTTTATATTAATATATCTATAATTCCTCTTAAATATAATATATATTAAATATGTATATTTTATATTAAGATTTATATAAAAATGTGAAAAACGTTATCAAATTTTTTTAAATATATATATATATTTTGTTTTTAGAGAATCATCCAAAAATTATTGACACAGAATTAGTTTATAAAACAAAATTAATTTATATACAAACCATAGTTAGAACATGGTTATCCAAAGAAATACCATACGCGGTAAATCTCACCGGACTTTGTAATATTTGAATTCCAAATTGCTGAATCTAAAACAATTGTGGGTAATAATTAATGACATAATTAATATAGTAATTAATTATAATAGTTATGTAATAATCAAAGACGAAAGTTATACATATATTTCAAAAATATGCGGACCTCCTCTTGCACACCAGATTCTGTATCGCATCCATAAATCGAGTAAATTATCTCGATAGTTTTATTTCCCTATACAAATATAAATATTAATTACTAATTAAATTTTAAATAAAATAATAAAATGCAAAATAAATCACCTTATCGGCCGCTTGTTTGCAAATGCGACTTAAAAACGTAATTTTCAGTAAATGAAAGCTACTCAGTATGATCGTCACAGCTGTTTGCTGCAACACACTGTCTGTGATCTTGTGTTGTCGCGCAATATATCGAATGTACAAATTGTAGAGAGATCCAGTGAGAAACATAATAATTATTCCTATCTCGAGAGCTGTCTGTACACCGAGGATAGTACATACTGTTTTTGATACTTTACACAATTGTAGGTGCACCTGTCTAAAAAACAACTTTTTAACAGTTATGTAAAAAATATTTTTATTTGTAAAAAACTTTTTATAAGTCTCTCTTTCTTAAAGTTTTGTTTTACACAAAGAATTTGATTTACATATTTAAAGTGTTCGATAGACAAAAATTATAGATCTTAATCTCAAGTATTTTAAGAATTTATTGATGAATTTGATCGATTGACTGATTTTAACTGCTATTTTTCATAGAAATTATTTTACAACAATTCACTTTATAATTTCTATACTTACTTGATTATTTGTAACAGATATTTACGCTTCTGACATTCCGTTATTACGGAATTCTGTTTTTGAGATCGATTTCGAAGTTTTCCTTGGAATTGTTTTTGCAAGTGAGATGGAAAGTCCGATTGAATCCGCGATTTGACCAATTTTTGTTTTTTTGATAGAGAAATATTTTTTCTAGATTGCATCTGTCGACACCATTGAGATAACATTTTCATGGGAAGCGAACATCGTTGCTCAACATCAATGATTTTAGTATAATCTTGCATTTCAAAAAAGCCCAATTTTATCTTTTTTGTCGATAACATTGAATGTTCACGTAAGAGTTGGTTGATCAAGTCAAACCTCATTTGTAAATATCTGCGTAACAATATGTGTTAAACATTTTTTTTTTTTTAATTTTAATATATATTATTATCTTTAAATAATTATGATACCAATTTCTCACGTACTAATTAAAAAGAGAATACATATTTGATTAAAATAAACTTCTAAGTTGTTTATAAAGCCAGTTTACATACTTTACAAATATGTAGAAATCGAAAATGTTAATGGAATTGACAGCCAGTGCATACGAATATACCACTATAGTGCCGATTGTAACATATATATCTGTATGTATTCGCATTACAATGAAGACCACAATGCAGATACAGAAGTTGAATGTAAACCAGGTGATCATTATTCCGATCGTTATAAAATATATTCTATCGTAGTTTACCATCGTTCCAAGCTGTCGCAATGTTTCGTCAATCTCGAAGATATGTTTATAGCAAGCGTCGAACCTCTGCACAAATGTTAATTTATATGACACAAATGTGCAATTTTTTTTTTTTTTTAAATACACATAATTTGTCGGATGATACACTCGCTCGAGTTAATATTTCTTTTATCTCATTTAATTTACAGAATATTATATACTAATTTCACACTCGCTTACCTTCGTATACCACCAGCCTAGCAACAGTTTAACGAGGACCAAATACATAATAATGTTGTCCAATATTTTGTACAGGAAATATTCCAACTTCAATAATCTAACATCCATATAATATTCTTCCACCCAATGCAAGGAGCCAATATAGTACAAACAATAAAGAAACAAAAGATAGATTAAGCTGAATATAGGTCTTGACTGACCGCGAGAATACTCAAAAACACGAAGTCCCATTAAACGGTTCAGAGTTATCACTGGTGCTATCGCCTCGGTAAAGCATTTTGGACGCGCAAATAGCTTCATAATTCCTTTCTTCCCTGTAGGACGTTATTCGATCAAATGTTTGGTTATTCTGTTGAAATGTTCTTGTCTTTAATTTTCAACTGATCAAGTATCTGACATATTCAAAATCAGATTTATCAATATCTAATTACAAAACGAGCGTTTTGCAAACTTAGACAAAATGATTAATTTAATTTTGAAGAAAAAATTTCTTTCTTCATAAAACTGATCATTTTACGATATTTGACCAATAATTTGTTTATTTCCCACATTTTAGTATATACATACATAGTATATTTTTATTTCTTTTCTTTTCTTTATATTTATACTATAAGATTAATCTATTCCCCCACTTATATGATCATTGTGCAGCGTGTTATACTTGACTAATATAAGTTGACCTACACAAATAGTCAATATGTCAAGTCAAGACAGTATTGTGACGGTCACTTTTTCACTGCACTTTCTTCTTCGATTTTCCATAATTTGTAAGTTAATGATCTACCTTCGTTAAGCAAAAAAAAAAAAAACTGAAGAGCACATAAAAACTCGTAAAGTATTATCACAAAGGATGCAGGTGTGCTAAACGAGCGAACGTGAGCAAACGAGTCGCGGACTTTGAAGCGACCTATTATATATCTACAAGAGAGTCAACTGACCGCGAAGCAATGAGTAATTTGTTGTACGAAAGACCCCACAGGACTCGCTTTTATTACCCTAATGCGTCATAAAACACTGTCGACCTCGATGACGGCACATGTGATAATTACTGAAAGAAGATTGTGCATTTGATCGTTATTAAATATGCAAATACTGCATGGGAAGTATCAGGATAAAGATATAAATAAATTAATTGCAATCTATAGATTTATTCTACGATATAAGAAATACAAAAATACATTGGGATAGTATATGGCCGAAATATGCTACCGTAATTTTTAATAAAGACAATTCTTATTGTGCTTCTCCGCGAAGGGAATTTCTTACATTACATTGTAAGCTATCTCTGGAAAATTGTTGAGTAATTTAAAAACGGAACTTATATATGTAGGAAAGTCGAGGAGATTGTGATAAGCTGATATATTAAAGAGATGTAGATGAGAATTATATTTTCCTTTATAATATATTTCTTGATGAATACTACGATATACATCGGATCGCGACTCATATAATCGAACATACATGCTAATTATACATTGCAGGTACTAAACACATCGTTGTGTAACACTAGATAACTGCAAAATTATTAATTAAAAAAAAAAGTAAAATTATAGTCGAAATATATAGAAAGCATTTATATATATATA
>NW_021849094.1:8125-9057 GCF_003651465.1 Formica exsecta | reverse complement strand
ATAATTAAATAAAAAAGATATCATATACACACATACACACACACACCTATGAATAGTAAGTAAACAAATTAATAAAGATTGTCTAATTATATTCGCTCGATCAATATTTTTAATTGTTTCTCCGTGAAATGTACGGAGATAAATTTTTTCATGTAATGCTTCACTTATATTATCACATTATCATTCATCCACTCTTTTATACTACTATTAATCTCTTTACATATTTGATGAAAAATGGACTCGCATGATAGTGTTGTCAATTTATTACGTGATAGAGTGTTGATTCTTGACAAAATGAGATAATCTAATTTACTTAACTGATTATACATGGTTTTGCGCCCCGCAAAAAAAAAAAAAAAACGAACAAACAAACTCTTTCAATAATGATACCATTAATTTCACTTTTATTCAATTTTTTATTTCTGTATTTGTTTCATTATCATTACTCTTCCAATATCAAACAATTCCTGCTTTATTAGATGTTATAGAAGAGTTATGTAAAATTTATATATAAAAAAATTAATCTTATTTATCGTTTCCACAATAAATAGGTAAACATCACAAAGAACTGATAGTATATAAAAAAAGAGAAAGAGTGAGTAAAAGATTAGAAATTTAGTTTAAAAAAATACTTGTAAAGTCAATTAGTTGAAAATATTAAAGTTCTCTCGAAAACATCGACGTTTATTGTTACCTCTCTTCCGTTATGCTTAATTAATTTTTTTCATTATGCTTTGCAAGCAGCTGTCATTAGAGAGAGAAAGAGAGCAATAGTAATATAAGAATTTTATTCGTATAATACGCACAAGTTTAATATACCGCTTTTGAAGAACAAGAAAATTGTAATATACTGTTTTCGAGTTTACAACATGTTGAATGATTGCCATTGCAAAGACTATATTTTAATAGCTCAGAGTGATCAAGGGTTCAGC
>NW_021849094.1:6425-7944 GCF_003651465.1 Formica exsecta | reverse complement strand
GCAGTGAATAATTTTATTGTTTTTAATTTTGTGATTTTATTCGTTAAGTATAAATTTTATATTAAATACAATATATGTGTGTGTCTGTCTTCAAAGTATGAAAAAGATTATAACTTATTTTGTATGATTGCATTTTATACTTTAAATTATGTATAATTCCGTAGATTAAATGCCATGTGTTTATATACATTATTATATAATTATATTTTTATGCATTAAGACAAAGACAATTGTTTTTAAAAGTTGAAGTTTTTTTGATTAGGTTTTATTAAATAACATATGATGTAAAAAGAAATAAATGGGCGTGCGCTTTGTAATATAGTCTAGTAATTGTAAAATTTGTTAAAATTTAATTTAATTTAATTTAATTCATTAAAGGTAATCCTGATTTAGGTATTCAATTTTTTACAGAAATGAATTCCTTCTATTCTAATTCATCTGTCTTTTTGCAGGTCAATTTCATTCGCAATTAATCAATCAATCTCACGAAGATCTCCGAGCGATCGAGTCGAATCAGTAAAATCACATTTGCAAAGAACCGGGAAACGAGAGATGCAAGGCGACGATCCGTGAAGTTGATCTCCTCATCGGCAATTCCATTCTTTTTCACTTAAGCACGAGCCGTATAATCGACGGCGATCGGATACGCGGCCGGACCGTCGAGGGTTGTAGGAGTATTTGGAAGAACGCGGAGGGGTAGAAGTCCCATGGGGAGCTGTTCCATTGTTCCGAGGTGGCCCACTAATCCTCAGGAATCGAAGAGATTCGACAATATCGACGATAAAAAGAGCGCGATCCGACAGTTTATGCAACTCGTGTAATTTTGCAACGATTGTATATTTTGAGCGGTCACCATATATATCGAACAATAACAAATCTCTTTATTGGACAATTAAACATGTGCTAACCAATTAAAAATTTTTTAGAATCTGGAATTCAACGGAAGATGATTTTGTAGACAAAAGCTTGCACAAGTGCAACTTGGTAAGTACAAGCGTACATTTGACGATTATCGCAACAAGTTGAGATTCTTTTAAAGTATTATATTATAATATTGTAATTCATATGATTATTTAAATAATCTTTATTTTTCTATTATTTTTTATTGTTCTCTTATTGTTCTTGTCACAAAATGAAAATTATGTATTAAACTTTTCCATAGTTTTTTTTCAATGTTTTATATCTTTAATCGTGTGCTAAAATTTTTCTGCTTTTATAATATGATTAAGCAAATATTCTTTTTAATTTTAATTTTCTTTTTTTTTAATTTTAGAGAAATGATTGTTCGGTTCATCCACAATTGGAATAAGTTAATGGAGGAATCATCGTGACTTTCTGATGTTCTTCACTTTCGTTCATCGAGATACGCACAAATTCAAGCTTGGAGGACATGATTTAGGTAAGCGATATAGCAAATTGCCAGTCGAAGGATCTCGATTTTTGAAAGCTTCTTGTCCGGTGGCAATGTCGGCAGCAACTTTCGCAATTCCGCGAAGGCCGAATTGAAAGCTTCCACTCT
>NW_021849094.1:2605-6347 GCF_003651465.1 Formica exsecta | reverse complement strand
TTTCCCTGATGAAATAAACGTTGTCTTAAGCAGCTAGAATCTCACAAATATTTGTACGAAATTTCAATTCTGCGCTTGTTGTAGCCTTACCGTGTGGCATGTGCGGTTCGATATTTCTGGGTGGCTCTTCTTCGCCTGCGTCTCTCCTCCCGCGATAAAGTGCCCGAACCAGGGGTGCTTACCCCGTTGACGGCGATGCCGTGGCCGCCGTTCGCCATAGATACCGCTCTATCCTCGCTCGCAAAATCGCAATTGAAGCTCTTCATGTGCCTCGACTGCGATACGAGAATGTTCCTTTCAAAGAGATTTAGTCTGATCTGTGTCACGAAAGATTATCTTCTCACCTACGCCGTTGGAGATCCCCTTCACAGAATACACCTATTCGGGATGTAATTTCGCTTTCCATAGCACGTGACTGTAATTATAATTGCAATAACCATTGATGGGGCACGAAATAACACAGGTAACTAGGCGGCAAAATTGATTTTGTTAACGTTACAACCACCAGCAACGTACTTTGTCGCACAATTCGCGACTTTAATTTTAGAAACACTTATCTGATTAGTTCTTAATTTGTATTAATTGCTTGATAATCGATCATTTTATTATTTCTTGTGCTAAGGAAAAGCCGATTTCAAATTTGTCACATAATTTATTGTTAAAATTACAATCATGAGTTGTGTATAATATCAAACTTATTTTTAATCTAATTATTTTATAGTATATTTGTAGATTTATGTTTGTGACATTTTATTCATTATGCAATTTTTAGGCAAAATACATTATTAAAATACATTATGTATATAATATAAATAATATATTAAATATAATTATCATCGCTAATTGACAATTTCATATTTTTACATAAAAAAATTATATCATTATAGCAACATTAAATAAATAATAATCAAATTTATTACATCGGTAAGACTCTTGGGAATTGCAAAAACTGCAGCGCAAAAGGGTTGATTCTATAAGAATATTAGGGTTCGGTCGGCGATAATTGGATAGCCAAATATTTGTCAAGCACACAACCGTAACTTATGTAACAGAATTATGATCTCATGATAAAGAATAAAACCAGAAATAAACAAGTTTCTAGAAAGCAAAATATTACATTAAAAATGTTTGGTATTTGCCGTATACGAAGAAAAGCATAAATTTTAGAAAATGCCGAATTTTATCGTGTCATCGAAGCAGTCTCGGTTTGATGCTGATTTATGGGAAAGGCATTGCATTATTAAGCGAAATGCGGTTCACGCTCTGCATAAGTGTGGCGCGTTCTTTCATCAAGTATTGACGAAAAGCAACCCCGGGTCCAGTTCGATCTGATTCTCATGGTAAACCGGCAATTTGTATGAGCGTTCGCGCTTCTCTCTCTTTCTCCTCGATTTTTTCTTTAATATTTTAGATTTCTTTAAGATTTCAGGCGACAAGTCTTCCTGACGCTTCTTATAATATTTATCGTGGCACTACTATTTAATCAAATCGATACGATTCCCTATGGATTTTTTTATTTTTACGACTTTACGTCGTACTTTTTTATGCAAATCCAATTTTGTAGAGAAAGCATCTTGTAAAAAATTTGTACAAAATTTTATATATATACTTTATGTATAAAATTCACACTCTCTCTTTCTTAAAGCTTTATACATAATATTTATATTAAAAGATTTATAATCTCATAGTACATAAACAAAAATTTAATTGGTAACAAAGACATTACATACAGATAGTAAAAATTTATTTTTAATTATCATTTAAAATTAGAAATCAAGATTAAGATTTATAACAATTTAATTCTGGGAATTTTTAAAAATGTTAAATAATACAATTGTTTTAATTTTTAATATTTTTTATAAAGTAACACTCCGTTTTATATCAATACGAATTATTATATGTATTGTTATATAATAATTAATATGTTTTCTTATTTATTTTTACTCACCACAAGTTTCTAGAATAGGAAGACTTTCGAAATCATCTCATCCGATTTGAAGCAACATCATTCTTCTCTCACTCACCTGATATTAAATAATTGCGGATAAAATCTTATCCGATCCACTTTCTATTAATTTCAGCACAAATCCGCAGATTTTTCAAAACATCCCACTCCACTGCAAAAACTGCAAAATGGCTCGTTTATCTATCGAATCTAGATCGCGATTAAATCGACCTCGATTGTTAAACTTATCCGCGGCAATAAGATTGCCTCTGGCAATATCTCGATCTCCCGGCTTCGACGAGATCGTCGGAAGAGACAACGGCAGCATCCATGTCGGAAAAAGGGAAGGGCGAAGTTTGGTTATACTCGAGCTCGCGGGTAGGGGTTGTTTCATCCCCCGTAACCACGCCCTTGGTCCCGGTGTTGCAGGCTCCGTCGCCCTCCCGTTTTCCCAGCATCCCTGACGAGCACCCCGAGTATTCTCCAATGGACAAGCGAGAGATATCCCGACAATCCCGCCCCGACACCTGATGCCACGTCGCCATTCCGCCGCATTTCGCAATTCACGTGACAGTATTTTACAGCTTCCCGGATACACCGTTTTATCGATCATTCGTTGTTCCGTCACTAAAATGGAAGCTTTTTTTGGAAAATTTTTTGTCGTTTTCTTTTTTTGGAAACGATAATATTTTAATGCTGAATATGAAGGCAAGTAATTTTATTAGATTATTTCTTATATTAGCTTATCTCGTCTATTTTCTATCTCGTTGGAATCTTTCGTAGAAAATATTAAATTTCAGATGTTTTGCAGATTATCTCGATTATAGACAATTCGTATTGTTAATATCTTTAACTGAATAATAACATATTTAATTTGCGTGATTAAAAGTCATTGACACAACTTTCTTTTGCTGCGTCAGTGATAAAATCAAGATATTGTCAGACGTGGAAAAGCAAATTATGTACAAAGTTTAACTGACAACGAGAAGGCACGACTATATTACCCAAGATATGGGAAAATATGGGAACGCACATAAATTTCTTGCAATTAGAATCGTTAATAGAACACTTGATATAATTATGAGACTATAATATATTGTCATATATAATCTCACATATACACACACAATTTCTTTCGTAAAAAGAATTTTACTCTTTTTTTCCTTTATAAGATTGTGACGTTCATTTAGTATCTAAAAGGTGCTGTAAAAATAAGAAGAAAAAATAATAAACCTCGAAGAGAGATAGATTCATCGGAGTAATATAGATTTTTTCGAAGGATCAGGTGGCGGACGGGTCGCATCTGTGCCATTCGACTATAATAATAACACTCGCATATTCCATTGTAGAATACTTCTCTATTTAAAATCAGAATCCTTTCGTTTCGTACTTCATAATAACATATTTTTACATATAGCTAATTTCTTTATATTATAAAACGCGTTTGTAATGTCTGAAATATTTCGTTATCGGAAAATGTTAAAAGAAGAACGGGAAAAGATCAGATCTATCATGACATTATTAAGGATGTTTTGGCTATACCTAATAGTAGCAAAATGTTATCAAAATTTAAAAAAGAACATTTCACAATTCTTACGTTTATACTATTTGAAAAGTTAAATAAATAAATCTGGATTATAAAAAGAATTAAAATTATCACAAAATAATATGGTTTTTAACATTTTCATAAAAGAAAATAGTTATAATTAAAATTTTTTCTAATTTATATGTCAAAAACATTTGGTCGAGAATACTTTCTGAAATCAACTGCAAGAAACAAAAAAAAAAAAAAAAAAA
>NW_021849094.1:0-2516 GCF_003651465.1 Formica exsecta | reverse complement strand
AAAAAAAAAAAAAAATGCGTACGCCGCGTACGTATGAATATTGGGCGATTGTGGTATTATTCGAACGCGTGCGAGATAAATCGATTTCGATAGCGATAAATTTCATATAGCGGACGATTTTTTAAATATTTTCGTGCTTCTCGACGTCCCTAATAATATCGAATACTTCCCCGCTGCGCTTGTAATCATTTTCGTTCATAAAACAAACCTTGGAACTGTAGGTATAAATATAGGGAAGATTTAATTAAAATACGAAGAATTTTCTAAAAAAAAATCAAAAAAAAAAAAAAAAAAAAAAAAAAAAACAAATATTTTATAGAAAGATTTCGGCCAACTATAAGTATTTTGCTACAATTTTTAGTAAATAATTTTTAGCAGCCCGTGACGTAGATTTTAATTGAAGCAACAGCATTTTTTTTTCCGTGTACGATGACAGTTCCTTCACACGAACCCTTTAATTTCTTCCCATTCCTTTCTTTCGCCAAACATATGTATATTTTTATCAATAGTACGTCCTATACACACAATTATCGATGTCAAATATTATTAATATAAATGTAAAATTCTAACATATTATCTACATTTGTTAATTAATTTTTTTTAATATCGCTAAATTTACATAGAAAGCAATGATATTGCAAAACGTTTTATTTTCAATCTTTGATGCCTCATTTGATTTATAGCATATTATTATTGCAAATATAATAAATAACTTTGTTATTTAATATTAACATTAAATATTAAATATATTTTGCATAAGCTGAATTTATATACAAACACTTGAAAAACCAAAATGTAAAATTATGTGAAGATAATCCTCAACTTTTTAATTATTATGACATTTTTAATATAATATCGCGTGCACATCATTATTGTGATAATTGTTATTAAAAATTTGTCAAACTAAGCAATTATCTTTATATTAAAATAATATCAATACAAGAATATAGAGTCCCATTTTATTTAATTAAAATTTTAATTAATTTATTAAATAATGCAATTTAGCAAAAACATACTTCAATTCATGTTCCATACAATAAAAAATTGTAAAAGATAATGAAGAGCGATAAATTTATACCTATGATAATTGAAAAAGAAAAATGAAGTAAATGAAACTATGAAACGGCGGCAGCACAAACAAGTGGCAATTGTGCGTTACATAATCGATACTGAATGGTGGAACTTACCAAGGGAACATAACGTATACTATAGCCTTACCTTCATAAGATTAAACTTTCAAACTTATGACTATTTATATATTTCCGTATGCTAATAAAAAAATGATTTAATCTCACAAGATAATGTGAATAAACATCCACGTCAGCGGGCATTTATACAAATATTTTAATAATAATTTTTAAAAAATGATTTCTTGTGTGTCACACATCAAAGATTGTAAATATAGACACTTTTTAGTTTATTTTATCTCGTTACATAATTAAAAATTATTTTTATGGAAATTATGAAAAAATATAATTAATATTATATTGTAAGCACTGTAAAGTTTTTGTAAAACCCCCTTTCAAAACTAAAAGGCAAGAATAAATAAATATCTATCTATCTAATTAAAATTAATATTATTTATAGAAGAAATAAACTTAAATTTATTTTTATAACAAAATTTAAAAAAATTAATAAGAGTTCGACAAATTAATTCTCACTGTTAACAATCCTTAAGCATATCAAAATGAAGGATATTTATCAAAGTAAATTTTAATTTTTTAAGAGAAATAAAATTATATAATGACAGTTATTCACAGCGAAAGAACCAATCGGTATTACGAAAAAGAAGCAAGAATAAACTTTAAGATTTTCGAGAGAGTTTTGATATATTAGAGTTAGAGTATCGATTTAACATATCTTTCTTAAGAGTGGATTAGAACAATATAAGCGCCATTTATTTTGTGTGTGTGTGTATAATTACACATATTAACTCTAATTCTCCGTTTTTTCAAAATCAATTAAACTGTCAGGTTTTCGCAAAATCTCATATGAAAAACGGTGATATCTCTTGCAATATTGATTGGAGCATAAAAATGTTAAGAGTTTCTTTTATATCTCGTATGACGCTACCCTGAATTCTAAATAAAGAGCCGAATTGCGAAAAAATTTACTTTTAAAATATTTAAAATTAATTAAAAATATACTTGTATAAAGTTTAATATTTTGTGTGTGTGTGTGTGTGTGTGTGTATATATATATAATATCAAATTAACTAATAACTTTGTATGATATATATATAATATGTCATAGTACGTAAAATATTTCGGCAGCAAATTATCAATAACATGGTATTCGGCCTTGGCGACGTAAACATTGGCGCGCTATCATTTATATACCTCGATTCTATTATCATTCACACGACAACACGCGAGCAGGAAAGTAGTCGTGCGAGACGCTTCCAATTATCGTTTCGTTGCGATCTTTACGGACAATAATTATTTCTTTAATTAACACAGAGTCAAATATATTCCACGATGCTATATCATTTGACTTTTCGACGATCTAGATATAAT
>NW_021849093.1:1752-2190 GCF_003651465.1 Formica exsecta | reverse complement strand
TTCTGGGATACATTCTTCAACCAAAGCGTACATGCAAACCGTTTTTGGTGGGAAATATTTCTTTCGACAACCAGTTCACAAATTGATCGCTTGTGGGATACATTATAATAAATTTAAAGTTACTATTACATATACACAAACATATACACATAGATAATATGTAACACATATATAGTATGCTCGGATAAGAAAGAGATGGACAGAAAAGAATGGGCATAGAGAGAAAGAAGATATGAGTGTAACTGAGTACAAGTGCCAAAAGTAAGAAAAAAAGTAAATAGTTATATCTTTCTCCGTAGCAATACTTCATGCTCACAAATGTTTAATGACACATGTGAGATATCAATCGATATATCGTTTTACAGCCATTCCCTCTCTTACTGATTCCTATCCTCTCTCTCTCTCTCTCTCTCTCTTCCTCCCCTCCCTTCCTCCCTC
>NW_021849093.1:0-285 GCF_003651465.1 Formica exsecta | reverse complement strand
TTTGGTGGGAAATATTTCTTTCGACAACCAGTTCACGAATTGATCGCTTCTGGGATATATTCTTCAACAAAAGCGCACATGCAAAACGCATTTGGTGGGAAATATTTCTTTCAATAACCAGATCACGAATTGATTGCCTCTGGCTAACTAACTACTGTGACACTACTATTGCAAAATATATATTATCAATTTTCAATGAAATATACAAATAAGCAAAAGATTAATGATATTTAAATAAACTTAAAGTTACTATTACATATACACAAACATATACATACATGTAGA
>NW_021849092.1:0-268 GCF_003651465.1 Formica exsecta | reverse complement strand
ATTAACCTCTTCTTTTTGGTTTTTGAAGCTAATCTAAAAACATATGTAAATTTTAGTATTATATAATTGCCATTAAATTCTCTTTTTTTCGTCCCAAAATATACGATAAATGTAATATATACATATACATATATTAGTCTGTGTGTATTTCAAATAATCAAAAATAAATATGTATTTATATATATTATAATCATGACATAGTCATTAAAATTATTTTAGTTGGTTCAAGAGATAAAAAATTAAGAAAAGTTTATTTCTCCAAGATTTA
>NW_021849091.1:0-365 GCF_003651465.1 Formica exsecta | reverse complement strand
AGAGTTTCATTCATAAATTATAATCGTATTTTTCATCATATTGATTATGAATCAAAAATCGTTTAGCAACAATAACCAAGTGTGCATGCAGCGTCCCAAAAATGATGCCTTTAATAACTATTTCAACTAAATACTATATTTACAAATTTCAACTAAATATTATATTTACAAAGGTTTCTTCTTGCATATATTTTTATTTGATTATATTTCGTATATTTTATGTAATATAAAAGAACTAATATGTGAGATATATTATATAAATATCTAACTTTATCTTCTGTCCGTTTTGCCGATTCCCCCCTTTTACTGGCAAATAAGTGTTTGTATAATTATTATATATATTATTAATAATTATAATATTATTT
>NW_021849090.1:0-223 GCF_003651465.1 Formica exsecta | reverse complement strand
CTCTCTCTCTCTCTCTCTCTTGCTTATACTTCCTTTTCTTTAATTTCAACTCTCTCTCTTTCTCTCTATCTCTCCCTCTCCCTCTCTGTCTTTTGCTTATTTTTCCTCTTCTTTAATTTTAAATAAACTATCCTTTCTTTGCCTTCGCTTTTTCTTTCTCTTTTTTTATCTCTCTCTTTTAAAATTAAATAAATTAGATAATTTTAATAATTTTTAATAATAT
>NW_021849089.1:0-514 GCF_003651465.1 Formica exsecta | reverse complement strand
TTTGATGTGTTATAAAAATTTTCGGCAAATCTCACTTACAGAAACCTAACTAATTGGTTCCGAAAAAAAGAAACTTGCGTACATAGCTATCTTATCTCTTTGAGCCGAGAAACTTTGTTCCTCAATTTCCTTGATGTGTTATAAAAATTTTCGGCTTATCTCACTTACAGAAACGTAACGTAGTCGTTCCGAACAAAAGAAACTTGCGTACATAGCGATCTTACCTCTGTGAGCCTAGAAGCGTTGTTCCTCAATTTGGGTGACACCCGTCCGGACACGGAACGATTGGACACTGCACGATCGGACACCGCATCAATTGACACTGCACGATCGGACACCGCACGATTGAACACTGCACGATTGGACACAGTGGGCTCCGCCCGCCTTTTCGGGGGGGGCTTAACTATCTAAAAACTAGACAAATAAGTTTGCGTTGAACCTCGCTTTGCGTGGAAAATTGTAAACCTAGGTGGAACCTTACTTCGCATTAAAATGGATATGCGTGGGGCTGTAT
>NW_021849088.1:0-526 GCF_003651465.1 Formica exsecta | reverse complement strand
CAGAACACGGCCGCTTGAGCCACGCTCGCCTCCCGAGCTCCTCGCACACCGCTCACGCGCGAAACTCTGTACGCACCGTTCCCACATGCTGCTTCGCATAGCTATCAGAGTTATAACTATCTTTTGTAATAACCGCTTGAATAAACCCAATTATTTAAACCGCTTAATATACAGGGTGACCCGCAATGACCGCCCACTAAGTACATAGCGTTATTCCTTACCAAAAACTGAGACGAAAAGTCCTGAGCCATTTTTTTTATAACGCTTAATAAAGGAGTTATTATTGAGTAAAGTCTGGCCAATCAGCGCCGACCTTTAGCCAGGCGCACATTGGTGAGCCGCGCGCCTGATAGTTAGGGTTGCCAAATCCAGAAATCTAAATTACTGGACATTTCCTCTTTGAAAACAAAATCTAACCGGACGAAACCGGACAAAAACAGTAATCATAAAACTAGATTAAATACAAAATTTTATTAGAAAATACTTACAATACTGTTTTCTAAACAATTTTGAAAACAGAATTTGG
>NW_021849087.1:8525-10317 GCF_003651465.1 Formica exsecta | reverse complement strand
GCGCCGTACAAACGTGGAAGCGGCGCATATACGGCAAGGAGGAGACGGAGAAAGAGAGGGAGAACTAAAAAAAAATTTCGTGGAAACAAACGCTAGATCGACGCCGATTACGAGGACATCGGGCGCTTGGAGACTCTGAACTTCGCGCGAACGTTTCGGTGTGGATATCACGCGAAAAACTGCGCGTTGGAGAACGTGCAGAAATTACATAACTGGTGGTCGGAGCGACGCGATCGTTTGCGCAATATACAAGATTAATTCTGTAAATTATTATATAATGATATTATATACTTCTATTATACGTATATTATATCATACCTACTTATATTATATCTATACCTACTTATATTTATATTATTAATATTTTTTATATGTATATGTCATTTAATTATATATTTTTATCTATTACGGATGTATGTATCACACTTATACCCCATATACGTTAAATGTACATACTACACGAATGAGTTCTGTCTTCCTTTTATAGCGTATCCCTCCTATCGCATCTTTGTTTTTATCGCAATAGTTATACCGAACGCGACATTTCTCCTACTCTAACACGTTAATCGAGACAACGTTTATCCCCTTTTGCTCTCCATAAAATATCCAACAGCCCGTGAACAAAGTGCGCGTGAAAGAAATCGACGATGTGGACGATTACTTTAAATAAACACACATTTTGCGTGGTCTTTCCAAAACCGGTACGTAGCGTTTTATAGTATACATTTTATAAAAAATCGTGTGATATTATTTACATATATTTCGCATAATACTTTTTTCATAATAGTTTTTTACATAATATTTATAGACCAAATATGCAATGTTCGATGGCGATATTTGTATAGACGGATTCGTAAACATCGAGCACCGGCGCTGGATACGATGGGTGCGACGGAACGCGCGAGAGAATCTCGCCGACTTATGGAGAGACAGCGCGTGTGTTCGCGAATACGACGCCGGCAACGGAGGGACGCGTCGAGACATTTTCTGCTTGAGAAAATTGTTCGATCTCGAGCCATACGACGGATGCGAAGAGCGAACGAGATGAGACCTCGCGAACTTACGGGAAGACGCTGCGCGGGCTCGCGAATGCGACGCCGACGACGAAGGAACGAACCGGAACATTTCGAGCAACATGGAACGGTGGGAAGTGGATAGCGAAACGGGTGAACCGATACACGCGATCGCGCGAGAGGAATGGCGCGAAACGGATAGCGAAACGGGGGAACCGATACACGCGATTGCGAGAGAAAGATAACGCGAGGCGCGTACGATAAGAAAGAATAGTGCGAGGTACAGCGCGATGCTATAGTGAAAAAGTGTAACGTTCGCGAAGGTGATAAATAAACATTACTAATATTTAATATATTTGTATTTATTAATTAAGTAAATATAAATATGAGTAGTATAGCTAGGCCGGTTCTAACGCAGGTCCTCTGAGGGGGGTGGTGACGGGCGAGGGGAAACGGGCGCGGGGGGTATGACGTCACGCGGGGAAATCGCGTCCAAACCGATGGGCGAGGGGTCCGCGGAGAGGGGGGTGGGGACCGCGTCCTAACCGATAGGTGAGGGACTCGCTAACCTAACCGGTAGGCGAGGGGTCCGCGGAGAGGGGGAGGGGGACCCACACGAAATCGGCTAGCGAAGGACCCGCGGGGAAGAGGGAACGCGAAGGTACGATGCCGCGAGTAGATGTGAGAGAGATAGCGCGAGGCGTCCGCAATGTGTAAGAGAAGGATAGCGCTAATGATATTCTATGGGCGTGGGAGAAGGATAGGGCGAGGCGACCATA
>NW_021849087.1:0-1031 GCF_003651465.1 Formica exsecta | reverse complement strand
ATTAAAATTATATGTATATTTATTGTAAATTATATGTATATTTTATAATGTATACAATTTTGTTTATATTTGTAAAATATTATTATGTATTATTGTTAACATATTTATAATATATTATTTTTGTGTATCCAAGAATTGTGCGTTGCATCAAATCCCAGCCATTTCACATAAACCTTGTCACCCTTTTTGCGTATCACCTTTTCCACGAGATGTACGTCGGGATTAGCAACGCGTTGTAACTTGTATTCGTAAAATCCGCCGGCGATGGGATTTCCGCGCGACTCTTTGAGTACATAGGTCACGGGATTAGTTTTCTGCACTTTAACGATTTTAAACACTTCGGTCGACCAATTTGGCGTGTAACCTTTCTTAAAGATGGTCTTGACTTTACTCACGCGTACCGGATCGCCTACTTTGAATCTTGCCGGTGCCGCAATCTTTACATTGCTATATACCGTATTTAAAAGTTTATCGGCGATCGCGGGGGTAACATCGATAGGTCTCATACCGATAGTGCGATATTTTCGCGCATTGTACTCTCCAACGAGCCGGGACAACGCATTGATCCACTTGTAATTTCCATTAAGCATAAACATTTTCCACATATTGTTCTTTAACGTTCGGTTGAATCTTTCCACGACCGAGGCTTTCATGACAGAGTACATCGAATAATGATTAATGCTGTGTTTCTTCACGAGTTTCTGTACATTTTCGTTGTAAAATTATTTTCCTCTGTCGGTTTGAAAATTTTTCGGGCATCTTTCATCGTCTCGAATTATCTTTGCGATCGTATCCGACATCTCGTTTCCACTCTTTCTCTTGAGCGGTACAGCCCACGCATACTTGCTCAACACATCGATAACTGTGAGTATGTAGTTGTAGCCTTTGTTAAATCGTGCATATGGACGCATCTCGACCACGTCCGCCTGCCACAGATCGTCGTATCCGCGTACTATGACACGTCTACGTGGGACATTTTTTCTCGATGGAGCATGCAATTCTTCCACGAGCAGCTGTTTTTCAGAGATCTT
>NW_021849086.1:0-591 GCF_003651465.1 Formica exsecta | reverse complement strand
TACGTGCCTGTAAGCAAGATATGCCGAAAATTTTCATAACACATTGTAACGGGTGTACTTTTTATGAGCTCGCGGATTCGCGCGGTCGTGATCAGAGTAGTATACGCACCGCGGATATAAACACGCCAGGTAGGCGGCGCGGGGCGCGTGGTCGGTTTGTTGTGACGGCGCGTGATTCACAAAAACGTGTGACTCGGTTTAAATCGCCGAGACGATTTCTTATGCGAATGCGGTACTATTTATATCGCGTATTCCCAGATGTTATGGGAGGCGTGTGATATCGAGAAATCTCGAACGTGCAGCAAACTCGCTGTCCCTTGTTTGCACGCGGAGTACGGATTGACCAACGGTGTTGAGGAAATAACTCGTCAACCTCACGTTCCGTCGTGTTTGCGATTTATTAGGATCGGATCAGGAAAGTCTCAAGCGTACAGCTCGAGCGGATTCGGTTTCTGGTATGATTCTAGTAAATCTGGTGCCTGGATCTAAAAAGGCTGCCGTTATATACCCGAGCGATTAACGGTACCCGCGTCCTTCGCCCCCGGATGGGGATAATGACGTATTGTTTTTCGGCAGGTAATTCGGTAATAC
>NW_021849085.1:0-256 GCF_003651465.1 Formica exsecta | reverse complement strand
TAACGATCTTAGCACTGTGTGACGAGAAATGTTTTTCCTCAATTTAATTGATGTGTTATGAAAATTTTCGGCTAATCTTGCTTACAGGCACGTAACTAAGTCGCTCCGAACGACGGAAAGTTGCATACATAGCGATCTTAACTCTGTGAGTCGAAAAGCGTTGTTTGTCCATTTCCTTGATGTGTTATGAAAATTTTCTGTTAATTTTGCCTACAGGCACGTAACTAAGTCGTCCCGAACGAAGGAAACCTGCGTA
>NW_021849084.1:0-845 GCF_003651465.1 Formica exsecta | reverse complement strand
ATATTATTATAAATAATATTATATTATTATAAGAATCTCAAACAATTAATTTAATTGATAATTTGGCATTATATTAATTAAAGTAAAGTTTTATTAAAATAATGCATGACAAACGGTCGTAATGTCTCACGACCGTAAACGAGAGTAAAGTTAGCCTCATGCACCGGCGATAATAATTAGCCGGCAACGGAAGAAATTTTTCTCCTTTATCTTTTTCTCCTTCATTGCTCTCTGAAAGAGGTCGAAGCTACATCTCTGGCTAGATGTAGCCAGAATGAATATGGCCAGGATCAACGAAAGGTAGGTCCAACTGGCCCAACGGAAGCAACATAGTTGACCAATATCGTGGTCAAAAGGCGCAAAAATACACATGTTAGACAATACATGTGTTTGCGCATTTCTACGTGCAATATATGGCACGTAATCAAGAATGCTACCGGTACATTCTATTAGGACACGTGAATAGGGCACGCGAATAGGACACGCGAGTAGGTCACGCGAGTAGGGCACGCGAGTAGGGTACGCAAGTAGGACATGTTTCCCAAAATTCTAATTATCTTAATTTAAGATAATCATTTAATTTCTTAAGTATTTAATTCCTTAAAATTCTTAAGAAAACTATAAGGTAGGATTTTTTTAGGAAAATTAAAAAGTGAAAAATAATTATAAAAAATTTGTAGAAAAATTAATAATTTAAATTTTTCTTCAATTTAAATTAAAAATTAACTAGTAGAAAAATTAAAACTAATTATAAAAAGATTTCAAAAATAACACGCATCCTACACCTTTTTTTATAAATACAAAATTGCATATATATTTATTATGTACAAAATAAAATGTAATAC
>NW_021849083.1:0-202 GCF_003651465.1 Formica exsecta | reverse complement strand
AATCTCAATGCATAGTCTGATACGGGCTTTACGTTACGTTAAGTACAGATTTTAAACTTAAACTCGTACCTAATCTTAAACTTCAGTCAACGCACAGAGAAAATCGTAACGTAACAAAAGCATACTACGTTACGATTTTGTTTATGCGTTGACTGAAGTTTAAGGGTGCCATTACATGGAGCGCGGAAACGCGGATTAGCGT
>NW_021849082.1:0-799 GCF_003651465.1 Formica exsecta | reverse complement strand
CAAAGTTGGCGATCCGGAAGAAATTAATGCACTTGAGAAAGTTGTTTGCAAGAATAGAAAGACTTTGTTAATTGATTAATGCACTTGAGAAAGTTGTCTGCAAGAATAGGAAGACTCCATTGTTAATTGGTTCTGTCAAGTCAAACTTGGGTCACTCTGAAGCTGCTGCAGGTTTATGTCAAATTGCTAAGGTAAAAAATATAAATTATAATATGCACTGTAAAGTATTCCAATAATTTATCTCATTGTCAGTGCGAAAGACATCATATACGAGTATATAGATCTATTAATTATTTAACTAAAGCTAATACTTAAATAAAGTTAATATTACTTTTGCTTTCTTTTTGCTCTTAATGCATTAATTCTAACGAATAATTATAATTTAAAAATGAGACAGAAGAAAGAGCGAAGAAAAATTTTTGATGAAACTATTTTTCGTAAGGTTATAATTGCGATACAAACCGGCATAATTCCGCCGAATATAAATTTCACACAAGTACGGAAAGGTGTTAAGGCTCTTGAGGATGGACGTATACGTGTAGTGAATACTCCAACACCATGGAATCCCGGTTTTGTGGGTATTAATTCGTTTGGCTTTGGTGGAGCCAATTGTCATATTTTGCTACAATCTAACTTGAAGCAAAAAATTAATGGAGGAGCGCCAAATGATGATATACCAAGACTCGTCGTTGTATCTGGTCGTACTGAACAAGCAATCGAATCATTATTAAATGAGGTACCAAAAACTTTCGCGTTTTAATTCACCGATAAAAAAAAACATATTTATACAAAATATTTT
>NW_021849081.1:0-207 GCF_003651465.1 Formica exsecta | reverse complement strand
TTTGCTTATTGTATGCATCGAATATAAAATTCAATACGTACAATACATTTTTTGAAATTTTAATTATTTTAAGCGCTGCTATAATTTGGATCTTTTATTTGTATGTTACAGATCAACGTAGCGACCTAACATCCTGAGAGGAGGAGGAGACCTAGGAGAGGTATCCTGCACCGGCGGAGCAACCCAAGGGTGAATATTTATTATTTT
>NW_021849080.1:0-260 GCF_003651465.1 Formica exsecta | reverse complement strand
AAAAAAAAGACAAGTTTTAATAATTCGTCAAATTCTTAATATTTTTTATTCAGTATCGTACACAAATCGTGTATCGTAAATACACAAAATATATATAATATATATATAAACACATATCGATTTCATATCACAAGAAATTATTTAAAAAATTTATGTAAAAACTGATTTGTTTGTGAAGTTAAAATTATTTCTGTTTACAATATATTTTCTATTCGTTATTACCATAGACATAGTATATCTAGACCGAGTGTTGAGGAGTG
>NW_021849079.1:0-463 GCF_003651465.1 Formica exsecta | reverse complement strand
AATTTTTATAACACATCAAGGAAATTGAGAAACAACGCTTCTCGTTTTACAGAGCTAAGATCGCTGTGTACGCAAATTTTCTTAGTTTGGAACGACTTAGTTACCTACCTGTAAGTAAGATATACCGAAAGTTTTCATAACACTTCAAGGACATTGAAGAAAAACGTTTCTCGACACAGAGCTAAGATTGCTATGTACACAAGTTTTTTTCGTTCGGAACGACTTAGTTACGTGCCTGTAAGTGAAATATGCCGAAAATTTTCATAACACGTCAAGGACATTGAGGAACAACGCTTCTCGGCTCAGAGAGCTAAGATCGCCATGTACGCTAGTTTCCTTCGATCGGAACGACTTAGTTACGTGCCTGTAAGTGAAATATGCCGAAAATTTTCATAACACTTCAAGGACATTGAAGAAAAACGTTTCTCGGCACAGAGCTAAGATTGCTATGTACACAAGTTTT
>NW_021849078.1:0-509 GCF_003651465.1 Formica exsecta | reverse complement strand
CGCGAGATGCACCGACGCTAACTCAGTAACATAGCTCATTAACATCTCTTATTTTATGAAATACTTTATTTTGTATATCAAAATATGTGTGTCAGATTAAGATATAAAATAACTCAAAAAGTACTTAATAAAATAATACTTTATTATAGTGTTTTGGAAAGCTTCGGGATAAGCTATAAGAATATGCAATAAAAAATAGGGGATTCCATTTAAGAAATTAAAGGTGTCCTTGACTTGACCTTAACAATGCCATCCAAGGTCAAACTAATGACACCATTTTATGTTCCCCTCAAAACCATACAATTTTTATTCAAAACGTTTTTCTCTAAAATGCTTAGTTTTTAAAAGAAAAGGGGTGTACGGATGGTCTAGGACACCCTGTATATTTAAGTAAATTAGTATTTATATTTCCGCGCATGTGATATTATAATAACCAAAGATGATTCTTTTGTTTATTTATATATATATAGCGCTATATAATGTTAATAACTATAAATATATTTTTTTAA
>NW_021849077.1:484349-484690 GCF_003651465.1 Formica exsecta | reverse complement strand
TCTTTTTAGCAAATTAAGACAATAATATACTAATATTAATAATGATGGGAAAACACTTTTAACGAAGAAAAAGAAATATATTTTCCCTTCAAATATACTATTTAAATTAATTTCGTGATTTGACTTCGAAAAGGCATGTGGCAGTCGTCGTTGAGTTACTACCGGAACCATTGCTTCCAGAAATCGCCAGGAAAACCTGGGTTTAATTCTAATCCTGCAACGAACATCCCTAATTTTCAACAGAGCACCGAACTAGACGTTGCAGATGGATCTTACAAGAATCGATAAGAAATAATTCTCCACAATGAAGATTGTTTCGACTCTTCGCCGGTACGAAACAT
>NW_021849077.1:479712-482396 GCF_003651465.1 Formica exsecta | reverse complement strand
AGACGATATTCTCGATTTCACCACCGATCAGTTGCGGTTTATCCTGAAAGTAATCTTGCTAAAGCACTTTGATCGCTACGTGGAACGATTGTGGGAGAAACTGCCAGAGTATATCAGGTATATAAATATGAAACCGGAATTTTTGTATAGAAAATACACGTTTATTGTATGAAAATGATAAAAAATATTTTATTCGAAGTATTGCCCATTGCTAGCTATACATTTTTCCCATCTCTCTGACAATTTGTGGATGCCACGCCAAAAAACTGTTGCTCCTTTGAGGCAAACCAGTCATCGAGTCATTTTCGTACATTTTCGTAAGAAGTGAAGTGCTGCTCAGCAAGTGCGTGTCCCATTGATGCAAATAAGTAGTAATCGGATGGAGCCAAGTCTGGTGAGTAAGCCGCATGCGAAAGTATTTCCCAACTAAACGCCTCAATCGTTTCCTTGACCGGTTTTGCTTTGTGTGATGGTGCATTATCATGAAGCAAAATCACTTTGTGTTGCCTTTTTTGATATTCTGGTCGTTTTTCATGCAAAGCTTGATTCAAATCGATCATTTGTTGTCGGTAGCGTTCCGGTTTCGCGGTTTCGCCAGGTTTTAGCAGCTCATAATAGATCACACCCTTCTTCCACGTTCTTCGTTTCTCACGTCAAAATCGCCACTTTTTAAACCATTTAAACCACTCAAAGCACTGTGATTTACCAAGAGCATGCTCACCGTAAGCTAGCGATAAGGCCCCTTAGCTAAGACAGCGATCGCGTCCAAGAACGTAGAAAAAACGCGATGTTTTTACAACGTAATTAATTAATTAATTTAACGAATATTTAATTCCGACACGAAATTCATAAATATCAATCAAATCAAAATCAAATCATAAATTTCGGAATAATTCACTCGCGATTTTGCAAGATTGAAGGCAGTCGTCAAATTTTATAAACAAAAAGTTAATATTTACCATCTATGGGCAAATTCCGGTTTCATATTTATATACCTGGTATATCCAATAATGCAGATAATTGATACTGACAGTATTTACTTCAACATTACATAAATTTATATAACAATATAAAAATATATATACAAGTTTAAATATATAAAATAAAATGTAACATATATGCATATTACATTTTATTTTGTACATAATAAATATATATATAATTTTTAATTTATAAAAAAAGTGTAGCGTTATAATAAGTGTGTATACCATTTAAAAAATTTTTATAATTAGTTTAATTTTTAATTCAAATTGTAGAAAAGTTAATTTTAATTTTTCTACAATTTTTTTATAATTAATTTTCAATTTTTAATTTTTCCCCTCAAAAAATCCTATTTTTTAGTTTTCCTAAGAATTTTAAGGAATTAAATACTTAAAGAATTAAATGATTATTTGATTTAAGTTAAAATAGTCCTAATAAGTAATTCTAACACCCTTACTTTTGCTGGCTAAGCCAGCGGGAATCCGGGATCACTAAAATTTTGGGGAGTATGTCTTAATCGCGTGCCCTAATCGCGTACTCTAATCGCGTGCCCTAATCGCGTACCCTATTCGCGTATCCTATTCACATGTCCTACTCATGTGCTCTAATAGAATGCACCGATAGCATTCTTGATTACGTGCCATTGCATGTAGAAATGCGCAAGCACATGTATTGCCCAACATATGTATTTTTGCGCCTTTTGACCACGATATTGGTCAACTATGTTGCTTCTGTTGGGCCAGTTGGACCTACCTTTCGTTGATCCTGGCCATATTCATTCTGACTACATTTAGCCAGAAATGTTGCTTTGACCTCTATCAGAGATCAATGAAGGAGAGAAATTCCTTCCGTAGCCGGCTAATTATTATCGCCGGTGCATGAGTGTAATTTTACACTCGTTTACGGTCGTGAGATATTACGACTGTTTGTCATGCATCGTTTTAATATAACATTTTTTAAATTAAAATAATGCCAAGTTATCAATCAAAATTAATTGATTAAAATTCTTATAATAATATAATATTTTCTTAATAATAATATATAATTTATATTAATATAAAATTAATAAAATATTTATATTTTATATAATTTAATAGATCGATAATTTGGCACTACATTAATTAGAGCAAAGTTTTAATTGATATGATAATATAGATGAATGGGCTATAAAAAATTAGGATAAAATCGGCGCAATATAAGAATAAGTTATTACTATTTCATATAATTAATAAATTTACTCTAGCGCCTTTTTCATTAAACAAATGAAATAAAATTTATCAATTTAAAAAATGTTTTACATCTTTTTCAAATTTTTGCTTTAATTCATACTTTAATATGTTTCAATGCATATTTAAAAAATCTATTGAAAGTTATATAATTTAATCTATTCTAGCCCATCCATTTTGAGGCAACGGATCTATTTATAATCTACAATCTACATTTATATCTACAATATCTACAAATCCGTTACCTCAAAAGAAAATAAAGTTCATCACTCACCGGCACTGATGCGCAACAGCGGAGTTGTTGGTCTTGAGGCTACGTTGTCTGTAACATACAAATATAAAATCCAAATTATAGCAATATCCAAAATATAATTAATGTTTTGTGCGGAATATTTTATATCCGACGCGTACAATACTAAAAAGCTCTATATAAATATGGAATAATTTTATAAATTATAGAAAAACTTTTTTTTACAT
>NW_021849077.1:471371-476687 GCF_003651465.1 Formica exsecta | reverse complement strand
CATATAATAATAAGCAAATTAATAAAATAATTTTCTAAGAGTTTTGAAAAGAAAAAACTACTAATAACTTTAATAATTTCATATAAAAACTATAATCTAAAAGTAAAAATTTTTACAAGATTATAGCATTCATATAACAATCTTTTTTTCTAATTCTCTCTTCTTTAAATCATATTTAAAAAAAATCAAATTACTAATACAATTAATTGCTTAATTTAAATTGCACGTACAATTAATAAATAATTAATATATAATAAATTACTTACCTCAGGGTTGTTCCACCGGTGCCCGATGCCTTTCCTAGGCCTCCTCCTCCTCTCGGGTTGATTCACACGCGCGATACTTTAAACGGCACTCTCGCACTTTTATTAAAAGATTACTTCCGCACTTATACGGGCGATACTTTGATCGACACTCCCGCACTTTCGAATTTCGGCACGATCGAACCCCGCTTCACGTGAGAATCACACTTCGAGTCGACAAGTCGGGAATTCACCGGTTACTTCGGGCAAAGGTTAAGCGGAAGCGGAAGAGGACGAAATCGATTGATGGAATCGACGCGAATGGGGTTCGCTCGACTCTTGGTCCGTGCCTGCTCCCATCGAGGGCCGACTCGAACTTCATTAGGAACGATTTCATACGAACCACCAAGTCTCTATCATACAGACTGAGCCGGGTTTATCGTAAGGCTAAGAGATGGGTCATGAATGAAGATACCCACCTCGTAGGTGCTAACAATCTAGATCACTTAGAAAACGGGCGGTCAACTTCTCTAGCGAGCGAAAATCGAACCTAATTAATACAGCCAACTCCTCTAATGCCAAACATGTTAGTATTGCTACAATGTGCTGTTAGACGGTACAAGAGAAGGGACCCATGAACGACGATTCCAAAACAATCGACCGAACTCTAATCGATTCGGGCCGAACCGTTTGTCGGAGCAGAACGTGCCCTCAACAGCCAATTCTCGAACCGAAGTTCAAGATTAACCGCGCGAACATGCATCTATACTATGCACGAACATACGTTGCTACGCGGCCGGCATTCACCTCAGCCGCGACACTGAGGCGTTTTAACATTGCGCCTGCATTAATATGTTAAATTTATTAATACATAAATATTTATATAATATATAATATTAATATAGTATTAATATTAATTGATATTAATATAAAATTAATTATATTAATAGGTATTAATATATTAAAGATTGCAACGCTGAGAGACATCCCATTTAGCCGGCAACTTAGTATGATCCTCGATTACAATCGTGAAAACGTGATAGAGGTCCAACGCGAAAACGCGACGACGCGAAAACGCGAAAACGCGACAATGCGACGCATCGTTGCTCGTGCGGCACGATGACGGCAACGACGACGCACTAATGTGCGTTCAACGCACAAATGCGCGTGTCACATAGGGTGCTTTCCATTTAGTGACTCAAGTCGACACAAGCATCATTCTATCTTTGTTGTTCACTGGTATTGAAAGAAGATAGAATGATACTTGTGTCGACTTGAGTCACTAAATGGAAAGCACCCATATGAGTCATTGTGCGACTCGTGGCAATGCTGTGCTGACACGCGACGCGAAAAGCCCGTTCTACATTGATCGCATGTCGCCAGTCGCAAGCAAATCGACCAATCACAGTCGATTATTCCGTCGAATATTCAGTCTGAAAGTTCGAAAGAAATCGTATCTCAAATCATGCATTATGCGTCTAAGAATAACGAAAAGAAAAGAGCAAAATGGTGTGTATTTATATTTTTCTATAGGCAAAATAGATTAGGCATAAATTAAAAATTTTTCTAATCTCACATATGAATTTTTCACATATATTCAATTAAAGTATAAGAAAAAGATAGTTTTATTTATAAATGTAGATGCGCGCGTGCGCATAATGTGTGTGTGTAAGAACATAAAAAATGTACTTCCATCTAAAAAATATTAAAAATTACTCGTGTTTTAACAGAGAGTGTCAGTTTTCTAAGGTCAATTTTAAATAAGCAGTTAATTCTTTTTCTCGTTAAAATATATTCATAAGCATTAAACTTGTAATTGCTTCAAAACTATTAAAACGAAAAGACAACGAAAGATATATTAGCGAAACGCTACCGCATATCTTGATAATATATAATTTCTTTTATAATTATATAATATTTATTTATATAATATTTATGTGCTTTATTCCGAAAGTTTGCATTAATAAAACTTATGCAACACTAATTGGTCAAAATAATTATACAAGAAATTACATGCAGACTATTTTTTAAAAATTAATATAGTGTTATTTGCTATTGCATTTGTTTGATGTCCTTCTCTCGGTTTAATAAACCATGATTGGAGAGATATCTGGCAAATAAGAAACAACGGTGGTTGAAAATGCGAATATTTTTCGAGAAAATTAATTACAATTTCTTGGTAAATTATATCCACTTGGCACACTTTTTTTTTTGTTAATCGATACCAATAATTATAAAATCTCAATTTGAGAGACTGTAATAACTCTTAAACTTTCCCAAAAAATCATAAGCTAGAAAAATATATCCGATTTGATTTTCAATACTTGGTTATTATGATGTTTTACAATAATTCCAGAATTATAAAAGATTAAATTTGAATATTAATATGAGAAAGAGGGAGGGGGGGAGGGGGGAAGGAGGGAAATATAAAATAAGTTACAAACACAAAGATCAAACGCAAAGTAAATGCAAATGCAATCAATTAATATTTTTGCAGATCTATTCTGTATCAGGCAAAGAATCTAAAATAATTAATTTTAAAAAACCAATTATTACGCGCAACCAAATTTTTTATTATTTCTTATAATTTCTTATAAATCTTTTATTATTTTTATATATTTATCATATTAAATAGATATTTAATATGATAAACATTTGATAATTACCAAAAAAAAAAATATTAATTAAATATTAATTATCGAGAAAATGAAAAAAGAACGAGGCAATGTATATTTTGAAAATAATGTAACACTTTGCACGGCTCTCTCAATCATGGAACAAGCGCTTTGATAAAGATTTATCATCGCGATACAGTTTTGTGTCGTTTATCAAAAGTTTATTGATTGTTAATTTTATAATAATCATGGCGAATTATGCTTCAATATTAATTACGATTGCGTTTAAAGGAAGAATTCGGCAATATACAAAGCGTTTCGCACACCACTACTTCAGTGCTCGAGTGTCGCCGTGCAAATGATAACAAGGCCGTAACATGTAAACAATAGCGCGTCATAGGTCGCCAAACATCTTGTTATTGATAATATCTTGCCGAAATATTTCACGTCCTGTGACGTAATATATACGCGGAATATTAAATTATATGTATAAGTATTTTAAATTATAGATTAATTATTTATTACGCCCGGCGATTGGTTCGACCTCGGGGAGCGGGGATACACTTAGCGCAGAAAGAATATAAATATCCGCGATTTCGGAGTCCCAGAGAGATCAAAAAGATTCCTCGTCGCAAGAACAATAAGAAGAACCTCGGAGCGAGAATCCAGCGATATCGGCAATAACAGATACGACACGGGCAATAGGCGATAACATCTTCGCAAATAAATCGTTCGCAATAAAAACATTCGCCTCCTTTGTCTATTTATCTGTTTAATTCAAATTATATCATCTCATCCTATACACGGGCTATCCTGACAAGCCCACATTAGATTAAATTTAAATTATTTAATTAAATATTATTTAAAAAATAATTATTGCTCATAAAGAGAGATAGCAACAAAACGATAATTTATTATTCGGACTTCTCTCACTACGTTTTTCTTACTTGAATAAATAAAATAAAATTTAATTAAAATTAAAAAAATAAATTACGCGAAAAATGCGCTTCGAAATTTATCTTTGCAATATAATTAACGTTTGATCTAACGTATGTAAATAATTAATTTTAATTATATTAATCATATCAAATTATTCCCCAATAGTTGGCACGATCGTGTTTGGAAAAGGAATTTGAATCATATTTAGATGTGAATCATATTTAGATTGTCGAAGAATCGAACGATAAAGTACCGGAAGAAATATATATATTTAACTTTATTTATGCCAACTGAATAAAAATTTGTTATAAAATTTTTTCATTTTATTATTTCCGTTATTAAGAAAAAATATATTTAATAAATCGCAATATAATTAAAGTAGTAGGGTCTATAGCTAAAATATAATTATTTTATAATTAATTAAATGCATGATATACACACATCTAACGCTTTGGGATATATTTATTGAAGGAAAATTTCTCATAAACTCTAAGTCGCATAAAACAAACTTACACTATACTTTGCTTTAGCATTCAAGCAAGAAAAAATATAGAAATAAACAGGGTGCTAATATAATATAAAATAGACATTATTTCCAAAACTACTGTAGCAATATACCAATAATTATAGTAATTAGAACAATTAAGTTTTGTTTCGGTTACTCGAAAGTGCTAGCGTCAGCATCACGTTGTTTAAAGTTGTAAGAATAAATGTTGTGATTTTGAATCATCAAAATTTTTCGCAAAGTGAGATTGAGACATGTCTTTCTTATCTTTATCTACTAATCTAATATTAAGATAAAACTTGAAAATGGCAAAATATTAGTTATTTAAAATTATTTTTTCAGCGTTTGAGCATTTTATTTGATCATTTAGAAAGTAATGTCATTAATTAATTAATTTTATCAGCTAGATAATATCCATTGGATTCAGTAAAGTATCTTCTATGTTATTTCTTAAAGCTATAATATTTTCGAGACAAAGTTTGAAGTTTGGTCTATCATTCACTGAACTCCAGCAACGCAGTATCAACTCGTACAAAGTCGGTGGGCAATTGAGAGGCATCGGCAACCTGCCTCCAGCGCGGACATAATCTATCACTTCCTGATTAACCTTGCCAGTGTAAGGATGCTCACCCAACGATGTAATTTCCCACATCACAACCCCGAATGACCAAACATCGCTCTGGGAAGTAAATTTTCCGACCACCAAAGATTCCGGTGCCATCCAGCAAACAGGAAGAAGACCTTGTCCTTTCTAAAACATGTGATTTTAACAAAGTAAATCTCCTGGTTCAAGTTATCTATTTTTGGAGTGCTAAAACAAAATACGTTTACTTTTCAAAGTAAAAATGTACTATATCATTCCGACAAAAAAAGAACACACAAACATTTCTAATCAAGATTAAAATTATGCAAATTAGAAACTTGTACATTGCTTCCTCATCATTTTATTTCGCTCACAAACTAAAGCTCCTTAGAGCCAGCGAGTTTTTCAATTTTGGCTTCCTCATAGGGAAAG
>NW_021849077.1:451148-470145 GCF_003651465.1 Formica exsecta | reverse complement strand
GGTAAATATAGCGAATAGGGGACCCAGCCCCAATGACATTGACCTTGACATATGTTGTCAAGGACATAATTCTGAGTAACTTTTTTTTCTAATTTAATCGTCGCTCGTTGTTTACTACAAAGTTATGAACAATTAAAGATAGTGACTGACTGATGCTTGGGACATAAAACTGCACACATTTTCGCATGAATTATCAACTTTTACATCTAAAAACGAAAAGAAAATGATAGAGAGCCACCGTAGTTGTAAAGCGAGGTCCACCCTGCCTACCGGCGGGGTAGGTGCGGGAGGGGGGCCGAAGGCCCCCCTTATATCCCCTCGCGTGTGTGTGTGTGTGTGCGTGCGCGCACGCTTGCATGCATGTACTTTGCTATATTTCAAATTTTTTTGTTAATAACTTTTTAATAAGCAACGAGCGACGATAAAATTAGAAGAAAAAGTTATTCAGTATTATGTCCTTGACAACATATATCAAGGTCATTGAAATCGGTGAGGTCGCCCTTAATATTAAATTTTACCTTAAAATTTGTGAAAGTTAGAGCGTGTACAAACATGTCCCAAAAAATTCAAAATTTTATAAAAAATGAACTCTTTCACCGATTCTCATCAAATTCAATTCCAATCATCCTTTTAATGATACTCTAATCATGTAAAAATATTTAGCCCGATATCTCAAAATTTGTAGAAGTTAGAGCAACTATGCCCTTTTGATGCATATACACACATACATACACACATACAGACATTTTTAAAAAATGTGATTTTTCGACATTTTAGAACATTCTGAACACATTAGCATCAAAATCCTAGAAAAAAATTTTTTCGTGAAAACAAAGCTTCCTCTATAAGCAAAAATTTCATTTTTTACGAAAATTGTATTTACCACGCGATAATAGTCATCCTTGTAAACATCTCTAGCTAGACCAAAATCGCCGATTTTAATGACACGGTTCTCACGATCTCTTGCGGATACTAAGCAATTTCGACACGCGAGATCTCTATGAACGAAACGCAGATTTTCCAGGTAGCAACAGCCTCGCGCAATATCTTCGCACATGGCGAACAAATCTTGTAGACGTAGAGCGTGCGAATCTGACGGTTGCAAGTTTCTACTATCCCTCAAATATTGTAGCAGATCACCAGTTTCCATTAATTCCAACACAATTAATGGAGAATTTTCGTCTAAGCAGACGGCCAGCAATCTTAGCACATGTTTGTGTCGGAAGCGATTCATAAGCCTGGCCTCATCTAAAAACTTCTTCTTCTCTTGTGAGGAAACATTTTCTCCAAGCATTTTTATGGCAGCGGATGTCTCTATACCCGGTCTTTCTAAATTTTTCACTTTCCCTTGAAACACCTGCGAAATATTTAAAATAAATTTAGATTTATATTTCATTAAAAAATATATAGTTTAATGTCAAGTGACATTATATATTTCATTTTGTATTAAATAACTTAACGAAGAATACATAGTAGAGTAAACGTGTACGTTATTTCACAACAATTTTGCGATACTTACAATCTCTTATAAAAGTTATTTAAAAAAATGAGTATCTGTTTCAATTTCTGTTGATCTAAAAAAGTAATAGCGTATAACATTGCAGGGAAAAAATTAATTTTTATCATTCCGAATGCGCCGCTGCCTATACGTTTTTCTAATTTGATTTCTTCACGTTTGATTTCGATCACGATTTTCGGAATTACATTCCAACATAGGACTGTATAATGTATTGAGTTGAACGTTACCGTTAGGTATCTCATGTAAAGTCTCTAAGTCAGTCGTTATCGGAGGCAAAACTTGCTCGTTACTTTTCTTGCATTGTCGGTACACTGTTATAAAATTACAATATGCTTATCTAATAATATGCATTGCAAAATTTTTCAATAAGTAAATTAACTTTTCTTAGAGGATCTCTATATACTATAATACATTAAATATAATCTCTCTTTTTCTGAGATTAAATAATTAAATGCGTATCAAGCATACTTACAGTAATAAAAGTAGCAAATACAGATTGCAGTAACTATAGCGACAAGGCTTATGGATAGGTAATATTCCATAACTGTTATTCCAGGAGTGCTCGAAATATCACCTTTGTTACGCAAAAATGTACTCTTAATATCTTCATTTTATTTAAAAATTTTCTTCTACTTATAATTTAATTATTAAAAATTACTAAATTTTTAAATTTTGTAAGCATTTTTATATTTGAAACAAACATAATGTTATAATATCTTTCTTTGCTTACTTGTCAGTGTTGAAAAAGTAAATCTTCCATCAGATGGCCATATAAAGTTTTTCTCATACCTGGGATATTTCAGTATCAAACGAAACTCGTATCGAGTTCCTGGTAGTAAGTTTTTTATATAGTACAATAATTTCCCCCTTTTATTCTGCTCAAAGTCGTCAACAGTTTGCCACTCCTTCAGCTCAACATTTTTATATTCCAATTGGTTATCATTGAAACTAAGGCTAGGAATCCACGAGATACTCATACCGTTTATGCTAACCCCGCTTAAAGTTATATTGTTTGGTTTCGAATACATGTCCAATATGTTGCTCAAACTGTCACTATAATAATTGCTAAAGTTGACTGGATACATGTATGCGTACATATACACTGTATCTTTTTCCGGGTATCAACGGTTCGATTATCGTGAATAATTTGCCGTCTATCTTATGTTCGGTATCATTGATAAGTAGCTCGTTTTTTTGTGTCATATTGTTGAGAATAGTCCAATATACTTTGTAGATTATGGGCACGCAGTTTAGTTTCTCAGGTGGCATCCAATAAACTGCCGCTATCATAGGCGTCAGAGCATAAACTGTCACATTTTCCGGTCCGCTGAGCTTGCTTGGTTCAGTTCTCAGCATCACTTCTGAACTCCATAACGGGTCCATCGATAACTGACCAGAATAAAAATTGCTTATTATTAACAATAACTTGTACTCTGTAAACGGCGTTAAATTCTGAATCTCATAATATCGCTCGTACGTCTGCACCATGAAATTATCGAACTTGTTAAGCTCATTGTTTAAACAATAGCTTATGATGTTGATGGTATATTTGGTGCTAGGTAAGTTGTACTTTTTGCATCCGCTCTTAGGGACCGGCTCCGGAAGATTTATGATGATGCTGTTCGTCGTTACCGTGTACGTCGATTCTCCTACGTTGTAAACTTTGTTGTCAGGTATCAGACATCTTGTTGGAGGATACGATTGCAAAGATTTATCGAAAGCATAAAATTTAACCCTATAAAGCATTTTTATCTTTTGGATGTATTTGAATGCGTCTACACTCTCGAGAAGTGCATTTTTTTTCAAAACATATATATCAAAATTGTAACATGAAATGTAAATGTTTGTTTTGTCTATTGCTAAAGATTGAAAGTATATATTATAGCCAATTTCTTTGCTTTGTAAAATTAAATTGCACATAGAAACGTTAATGTCTGTTACAAAGAAGAGTTTCATGAATAGCCAATAAATTTGCGGCTTCTTAGTATTTATATCGTCAATTTTCATATCAACAAAATATATTATATTGGGTGAGAAGGGGCATATAATAGATAAATTCTGAATGATTTGAGCGTTATTTCCATCAAGATCCGATTGTATTATCTGAAGTTCATTATTCTTAGTGTAATTTGCCCAATATAAAATTCTAAAAAATATATGCATTATTTTACTTATTATAGAACATTATTATAACAATAGCAGAAAAAAATTATATATATAGTGAATATTTAAAATTCTTATAATTAAATTTGTGTTAATTTATTATTTCTTTATAACGGTAAAGGTCTAGAAAAAGGGCAACCTCACCAATGACCTTGACCTATGTTGTTAAGGACATGATCCTGAGTAACTTTTCCTTATAACTTAATCGGCGGTCATTGTTTATTAAAAAGTTATTAACAAATAAAGTTTGAGAAATAAAACGTACTTTTTACATGGGTTTGTAATTTCCACGCAAGAAGCGAGGTCCATTCGCATCAGGACCCTGATTTGGATGTAAAACCACATTTTCAGAAATAGGTTTGGGTTAGGTTATATCTTCCGGAAATTGGCCCCCCCGAAGGGAGGGGGGCGGAACTCACTGCGTTCACGCATACACTTTCCCATCCACACAACAATTCTGGGCTGAACCTCGCTTCGCGTTGTAAAGTATATGCATGGACACAGTGGGTTCCGCCCCTTTAGGGGGGGGGGGATCCATTTCCGGAGGATATAATCTAACCCAAACCTATTTCCGATTTAAAACTAAAATTTGGTTCGAGTTATGTTACATAACCCAAACCAAATTTTCGTTTCGAATCTAACTTTAACTTTAAATATTTCAAAAATTATAAGAGACCGCCGATTAAGTTATAAGGAAAAGTTACTCAGGATCATGTCCTTGACAACATATGTCAAGGTCAAGGTCGTTGGTGAGGTTGCCCTTTTTCTAAACCTTTACCGAAAATATTTTGCATTTATTTCAAATGATGAGAGTTAACATACCCTATAGACGGTAATGTAGTTAAATATTCACCGCTACGAAAGAATTTTATTTTCGAAATTTTATTATATTTTACTATGCCATTTTCCCACTTTGTTAAGTCGAGCTTTATGATGTGAGTATAAGGATCAAAGTCGTTTAAATTTATCCAGTACAGATTTCTTGCTACCCAGTCGATGCAGAGATAGAACGCATTATTTGGAAAAGTAGTTATTTTTGTAATATTGTTTTTATTTATCTCCAATATCATTAGCTCTCTCTTTCTGTTGCTCCAATAAATTTTATGCTCCGCTATCGAATAAGTGGCATCTATTACATCATATTGCTCAACTAATATAATTTTGGTTTTTGAATCCAGATCGCATAAATAAATTCCATTTATTGATACAATCAATACTTGCGGTACTGGATTTTCGTGCATAGTCGATACATCAATTAAATCTGTGTAAGGACCAGCACTAAGTTTAGTATGCGCTCGCACTTGAAAGTAATACGTTGTGTTAGGTTTTAGATTGTGCTCCGTGAACTCCAATATTGTAACTGAGATACTTTTGTTGTCGCAGATTTGAATCTCTTTTTGGTTCTCGACGAACCAACACTGCACTGTGTATCCTTGTATTACTTCATCTGTAAATTCAGGTTGATTCCATCTGTAAAAAAAATTAGATTTTAGCTTTTTTATATTTAGTAAAATTATAACAGAATCAACATTTTTATATATATGTGTCGTTAAATTTAAAAGAATACAGCTGAGAAATTAGAGTTTTTACCTGAATGTTACAGAAATGTCTTTTTCATTTAGAAACCCATCGAATTCGACAAATGCTCTGGGAGATGTCGGTTTCCTCAAAACGCTTTCTAAAAATTTTACAATCATACGTATTGGCACAATCATATACAAAAACATTAAGTTGACTATCACAAAAAAATAAAAAAAGAGAAGTTTTAAAGTAAAAATAAAAGTGAGAAAAAATAGGGGTAAATTATAAAATATAGAAATTAGCACAGCAAATGTTAAGATTTAAGATAATAAAATCATATATAAAAGTTTGCGTGTTTTAAGACTTAAGTAGTAAGTAAAAAAGTAATCGTTAATCCAGAGCAAAAACAAACATTAAAGCATTAAGCGTTTTTCGTTATTTTCTTATTGATTAAGAAATCAGAAGTACAATATTTGCAATTGTCTTAAAAAAAATAAACTATCAAAATTAAATAATATAATTGACTGCTTTATATTAAATCTTAATTAATTTTACATATAATATGTGGATTTTTTTTCCATTTTTTGCGGCAAAATAAAATTTATATTCTTCTCGGTGTTGAAAGATATTTTTTTTATATGTTATTTTTTTTTACTTTCTTTTAAATGTAAATTATATTTACAATTTCATTTGTCATTGACTTTTTCTGCTAATAATTTATGCATTTCTTTGCGACTTACCAATAGATTCTGGGATCATAGACATATTTGTAAATGGAATCTCATCAATTTTGTTTCTCACACTCACACTATCAGAATAACTCCAGTCAGATTCGAGGTTTTGTAAAAAGTGATAATCGTTGTTCTCGGATACTGGAATATCCTTTATAAAGTATAACATACGAAAAGAATTAAATAAGCACCGCTGGGCTAAAAACACGGCTACTTCCGGTACTTTTAATCATAAATAATATGAATATTAAGTAAATAGTAATATATGTAATAAGTAAATCTGCCATGAAATTTTTTGTTTGTTTAATCATATAAACGAGATATTTTTTTTTATATCTCTCCTGATTGATATCGTGTCTAAAAAATACAGTATAGTTACATTAAAAAAAAATTCTGTTTTTATTGTTTTTTATATGCAAGATCTTCTTGCATATCAAACATGATTCTTATATCAAACAGAAAAAGCTATCGTATACAAATTGACATAGCTGCGTCAAATAGATGTCAATAAGACCGTTTGGACCAATGTGCATGTAATGTAAATCAGTATGTGGTGGCTTAATGCTCGATGCTCGTTGATCCAAACGGTCTGTTATATATATGCAACTATATCAATTTATGTGTCTTATGTATATGTTGATAGCCTGAAGTGACGCAGAATAGATAAATAAGGGTTAATAAGAATTTATAACTTATAACCGTTTTTCTTAACAAATAATATATGAAAGTGTAGCTCTTTTTGATTGTTGAAACAATTTTGTTTAACGATTTAGTTTTTTAACGATGAGTTAGTTAATTTTTCCAAGGAACTTTAGCACAACTTTTCTTTTCAAAAAATTATTTGATACCATTAAAGTTTTTCAATAATGTTTGTACTTTAAAAATATAAATATTATAAATATTGTCTTTTTATAGTCATATAGAATTTATATAAATTCTTACAATATTTCTTTTCGGTTATCGCTACATTTTTTAACGCAAACAAATTCTGAAAAATATGATGTTATAATTAACCTATGTACATTACCTAGGTAAGATCGTATGCATATAGCTATGTAACGAATATATGTACAGTTAAATTTATATCTTAATTCAAAGACATAGCAAAAAATTGACTGGTTGCATAGATTTTTGATTTCTGTAACTATTTATTGTTAGAATTAATTTATACAACTCAAAATTCTGCATTATACTGATACTCGACATTGTTTCGATATTTAGTAGCTCTGTTCTGTTATATACGTATATATCGATCCTCAACATAAAAAAGGATGCTGACTTTCTAAATTAATTTTGTTAAATAAAAACTAATTTAGTACGGATCTTATTATACTAATAAATGGTTATGAATATTTAAACAAGTAGAGTTGTGCAAATTAGAAACTTGCACATTGCTTCCTCATCATTTTATCTTACAAAGCTTAAGCTGCTTTAAGCATGCGGATTTTTCAATTTTTGCTTCCTCATAGAAGAAGCTGTGTGAGCAGAATCAAAATTAAAATGAATTCTTTCACCGATTCTCACTAAATTCAATATCAAACATCCTTTAATAATACTCCATTCATGTAAACAAATTTAATCCAATATCTCAAATTTTCTGAAAGTTACAGCGTGTACAGACATTTCTCAAAAAATTCAAAATTTTATAAAAAATGAACCCTTTCACCGATACTCACCACATTCAGTACCAACCATCCTTTAATAATACTCTATTAATGTAAAAAAATTTAGTCCGATATCTCAAATTTTTCGAAAGTTACAGCATGTACAGACATTCCTCAAAATTTTTAGGAATATGATTTTTCGACGTTTTGGAATATTCTAAACACATTGGCATAGAAAACTCGAAAAAAGTTTTGTCACGAAAACAAAGCTATCTCTATGAAAAAGCAAAAAATAAAGAAGTCTTAGGAATTGAAGAAAAATCACATAAAAATCAGTTTAGATGTTACTGTATGTATGTATTAATATAAGAACACGGAGAAGAAACAAAAAATTATATTGATGTTCCAAAAATACTTATTTTTAAAAATAGCAAAGAGAGAGATACAAAGAGAAAGAGATAATACAGTCAAGTTTTAATACATCTTAATAAAGTTCAATTTTATACTACATAACATCCATTTATAAACAAAATTTCCAAGATTTATACATTCTTTTTTTTCCATAACATCACACATATTCTTCTAATGTTTTGTGTTATATTGTTTTATTTTATTATTATAAAGTCCATATATCTTATTATCATAAACAGTTTTAATTATTCAAATAAACTATTAGCTATAATAACATTTAATTATATTCAACAAAGCAATCTCTTACCCGTGTGAAGTCTGAATCCGAATAGTTTGACAAGACATCCGCTCTCGCTAACATTAACACTTTCAGTAAAACACATAATATTGTTTTTGACATAATAATTTTGTGTCTTTTTTTTTTGTTAATACTTGCGCTCAGTCAGCTTTTAATCCTTGGCGACTTAACTATGAATAGTGATTTTATCGATATTCTGGATAATGCAAATGTACTAATTGTATCGATGTTTTCTTACGTATATCGCTTTTGGAAATCTGTTTAATACATCAATCATAAAATCTCTTCCAGAGCTATTTTTCAAAATTTCTCTTTATAACCAATCACGATGTATCTTACATATCACTAAATTATAAAACTTTTGGTTAATAAATGCTCTATATATATATATATATATATATACTATGTGCGCTCTCGAGAGCCCACTATTCGTGCATGTCGTTCTTAACGGACTGTTGCATGAATGTTTGCATCATGTGGTTCTAATCAAGCAACACGTAACGCGCTTGCGTATTTGTGATTGGTGTCTATTATAAATCATCAGCCTAAATAATCGATTTAAATGAAGCACTTTTGCCGAACCATTATTCTTTATTTGCTGCATTCTTATGAGTTATTTTCTTTTCTGAAGATACTTGTCGCTGCTTTAAAAAGAACTACGCTTTCTAAGATTTGTTTATATTTATATTATTTATATTATCAATGAGTAATTAATGTTTATAAATAATATGTAACTATATATATCGTCACTAAATTATAAAACTTTTGGTTAATAAATGCTCAATTTTTTCTATGAAAACCAATGACGACGTTGAACTAACACGTATGCATTCGTTGTATCAAATTATAATATAAATATTATCAATCTCCCTCTGTAGTTTCTCTTAATATAATCTAGTAAAAAAGCAATCAAATGAAAAGAAACGTGCAATATGTAATTATTGTTCGAAATAATTAAATAAGACAACCAGAAAATTACTGAATTATAAATCTTTAACTTTTTCACTATTTATACGCCAAGTTTTACTAGATCATATATATTTTTTATATCTCTTATTTGATTAAATACTGCAACTATGTTTAACAATTGTTTTATATATATAGTAATTAATGTTTATAAATAATATGTAACTATATATATCGCGACAATAAACTTCGAAAAACATATTTCGCTGCAAGGGCATTTGCCGGCTAAGGTAAGGTTAAGTGTTCTAATGCTAATGAACCTAAGAGCTATGCAGGTAACATAGTTACTGGTAAGATCACCCATGCCGAAGAGGTCGAGGGGAGAGAATCAAACTAAAAGAGATAGTTATATTTATTATATCAAAATTTTTGAATAAGATGGAAACAAAAGAAACAATAATCGAGAGAATAGAAAAAAGGGGGCTTCAGTGGTTTGAACATCTTTTAAGAATGCTTGAGGAAATAGCCGCAGAAGATCTTCCGACCACAAGAAAAAGGAAGTGCAACAGGCTCCTACGATCTTGAGATCACGGAATTTAATAAGTTATAAAAATACAAAGACTCGAAGAAGAGGTTGAACAGTATCCCTACCGAGCAATTATAAACATGAAAAAATTAGTTCAATTTCGAAAAAATACGGTTAAAACTTTAGAAAAATGAAGTATTTATAATATAATAGACGTCCGCATTTCGGAAATCGCAATTTTTCATGTCGTATAAAGATATACCTAAGTTTTGTAAGAATTAGATTTGTTCATAATTCCTTTTTATTTAGAGGTCTGGTAGCACGTTCTAGAAATCGATTTCAATTATGTCGTATAAAGATATATCTAAATCCCAAGAGAGGTTAGAAACTATTTTGTATTTTTAGACTTTTGATTACAGTTTTAAATAGCACACTACACGTGATATAAAGAAAACTTAGATTTTAAATGCTAAAGTATTACATAATATATTGCGATTTTTTGTATGATGTTTTCAAAAAGTCTGATAGTATACCTTCTACTGAAGGATCATATAAAAGGATCGTATAAACGTGAAAGAATCAGTTAACGCTGCTAATGATTAGAAGTCCTTAGAAATTGAAAGTATACGGTTAGAATTATTAGAAAATTTATTATATTATAATATACATAGTACTCTATTCCAAAAATCAAGCAACATTTAAAAGAGATACATTAACCAAGCGACCTTCTTTTTTTCTAATGTAATCGTCGCTCATTGCTTGTTAAAAAGTTATTAACAAAAAAGGTTTGAAATATACCGAAGTACATGCACGGACAGGAAGCACGCGTGCGCGCGCACGCACACACACGCACACACGAAGGGGTGCAAGGGGGGCCTTCGGCCTTCCTCCCGAACCCATCCCGCCGGTAGGCAGGGTGGACTTCGCTTTACAACTTACAAAGTACATGCTGTAAAGCGAGGTTCACCCTACCTTTCAGCGGGGTGGATGCGGGAGGGGGGCCGAAGGACCCCCGAAAAAGTTACTCAGAATTATGTCCTTGACAACATATATCAAGGTCAAGGTCATTGAGGCTGGGTCCTCGTTTCGCTATATTTACCATATATATATATTCAAAATATTAAATTATATTATACGAATATATATTTCAAATTAATTTTAAATATTTTTAAAATAAATTTTTTCGCATTTCCGGCTTTTTATTTAGAGTTCTGGGTAGCATCCCATGAGATATAAAAGATATTGCAAGAGATATCGCCGTTTTTCGTATGATATTTTGCGAGAACCTGACAATATCAAGAGTACCTATCATCGGGTAATCATATGAACGTGAAAAAATTAATTGACGCTGTTAATGATTAAAACTCCTTTGAATTAAAAAAAAACAAGGTTAAAATTATAGAAAAATATAATAATTATAATAGAATAAATCTCCGTGTTTTGGAAATTACAATTTTTCTTATGTGTCGTACAAAGATATATCCAAAATATCGGGAGGGGTAGATTTTTACGCATTTCTGGTTTTTTATTTAGAGTTCTATTTTATATAATAGAGTTCTATTTTGTATTTTATATAACATACACATTTTGTAATATTCTAATAATATGCATCTTTTATTGAGATATCCACTCTTAAAAAAGCCTGTTAAATCGATACTCGCAAATATTGTTACCTCTCTCCGCGATGCTGATTAGTTATCTCGACACTGCGCTGTAGATAATTTTATGCAATATCCGTCTTTTTGTCATAGGAAATAATTCCATAATATTTCCCACGTGATTGTCCCACGTTTTTATATCGCCGCGATATGAAAAGTCGATCGAGTCTGACGACAAGAATCGCGTAGATCCTATCCAAGCCGTAAGCAGCATTTTGCAAGCAAAATGATAAAAAATACTATAATCAATGTTGAAATTGCATGGTACTATCAGTTCTGTAAGCTTGCCAAGACTTTGAACACTAATATCAGAATATTGATAGTTCTTTCTTTTTCGCGATATTCTCTCAGATGGCTGACTGCCAGATTTAAAAGTACACATTTATGAGACTTTCCGAAAGGATTATGAGCAAAATAAATATTCAAGAAATAAATAATATGCAAAACTATAATTTGAAAATAATAAAATAATATTTAATGTATATAATAATACGTTGAATACACATTCGTGATAGTTATTGGCTCTCGGCTTCTCTGTAGCTTCTGTGATCACCAGCGGTATCCAATCTAAAAATTCCTGACGTAGACGGCAAGACATTTAAAACTCATTCGGCATTTAACATATTAAGCTTTTAATATTTTTATCAAGTATTATAATTTATTGCAATTTTTTACCAAAAACAAATTGCATACATACATTTATAATAATGAAATGAAATATATTAATTGATCAGTATTTCTGTAGTATATTTATATATTCGTTTTAATTAATATAATTTATTTTAATAATAGCAAAGTCCTTAGATTTAAATTTAAATCTAATGTCTTATAGCTTAGATCAGAACCTAAGCGTCATGAGTGAAAGTACGCTATGTAGTACTTACCATCAAAGCGAGGTATTGATCCACGCAAATACAAGATTTCTGCCTGCTTGTCAATAGGTGACACTTGCTGTACGAGATGTTGTATGATACATAAAATTTTAAATAATTCTAATAAATAAAAAGAAAATGTCAGAAATATTTTATATGATGGCTATATAAAAAATAAGATTTATTGACTTAATAAAAATAATAATTTATAATGAACATAAATAGTAAATTATATATTTTATTACACAACTATTTATAGATATTTTTAAAATTAATTACAGATTTTTATGAAAGAAACAATTTATATATTAGAATTTTATAAATTATGTAATATAATACGCTTATATACACACATACTTGCTCACATTTTTTTATATATACATCGAGAAGAAGATTGAAGCTTATTATGAGAAGACCACTAGTTGTGAAGACCACACGGTTAGGTCGACGACATGAAATCACGTTAGCAGGTGAAACAACGAAGCCCATCTCGAGTTAGGCAGATAGTTCAAGGGTCGGTGGTTTTAAGTCCTTGACAGGATTACGCTAATTTTAGAAAATTTCCACGAGTTTCTAGTGCACTTAGTTAGTCACGTCGTTGCTAAACCCTTGTTGTGGTCCATAACTGCATCATTATTGTATTTCAGACAAATTTGTGCTAAATTGTTTTTGAATAAAACCTGCTGTAAATTAAATTAAAGTAGTTATCAAATATAATTACAATACTTTTTTGCAATTGCAAAATACATGGAATTTTATAAAAGCTTCAATCTTTAGAAACCTTATTTCGATTTATGTGAAATCTAATATGGAAGCGAAAGCACGATACATCAATATTCAATCAACGATGCGCCGCTTTTTGGTATCGCTATAACGTGTTAGGTAGTTCATTTTATATTTCACAACATCATTTATCCAGGCACGAACATGGGTATAAGATTCTTATCGTGTTTATTCAGGGCGTATGTATCCTTGCCTTCGCAAGGCTGCGAAAATAGAGATTTAGGTCTTTCTTTTTTCGCGTCGCGCTTCTTTCGATGTCGCTGCCACCGATCTTTACAGAAGATCGAGTATTTGCGGACCATGGGAGTAGGTGAGACGTATGTCTATCCCGTTGAAGGATTTTAAAAGGGACGTTATTCGACGATATCCATGTAATATCCGAATTTCGTTCCTTACATAAAAACTCGCATGTTTAACAACATACTAGTATAAATATCATCGCTAATATACATATGTATATGACGCGTATAACGCTATAATACATTTCCCAAAATATTAAGATTATTATGATTATTATGAAGATTATTATAAATTATTAAGAAATTGTGAACAAATAAGTACATTCTCAGATCGCGTTTTCTATCATGAATTAAATATCACAGTTATCAGATTACGCGGCAAGAAGAAAAATTATGAATTTATTATACACGTTATAAATTAAACTATATGAGTATGTTCGATAAAATATTAAATATGTATATATATTGTATTATCAAAGCAATATAATTTTAAAATTATGTGCAACTATTAAAATATTGTATGTAAAATAAATAAAAAATGTTATTTTAAAAGTGTAAAAAGTGAAATGAAAAAAGAACAACAATAAATTATTATATACATTATTCTTTCTCTCTCTCTCCATATTTTTTACGAAAATAATCCGCTTATTTATTAAATTTTAATTTCAACGTTACTGCAATTCTCGTATTATTTCCATCGGGAATACAAAATTAGTTACAATGCATGCTCGTATCATGAGTAATGCAAATGTTTCGCAGCACTTTACAGATTCTTAATAATGAGATTGTATATATATAAACAGACGACTTTACATAGATTGAAGAGAGAAACACTTGTCGTTGATTCAACTACGTAATGAAATTTTGTATGCAATCTAACTTAATTGAATATTCAGAAAGTCAACTCGTTTGAAGAAACACGAAGGTATAAGCGAGTTTTATCTCTATATGTAAAATCCTTCCAGAAATGAAAGAAATTTACGATAGCGCGCTATCGCGCTAAGACTCATCTTTTGTTGATGGTTAGTATATTAAAAAAAAAGATTTTCTTTGGATATTGAGAGAAAAATATGATACGCAATATTCAGGAAAAATTTTTCTTTATTCACGAGATTATTTTGAACGCGTATTTTTTTCTTTTAAAATTTTGTATTAATTATTATAAAAACAAAATATTATAAAAAGAATAAATAGATTTTAGAATAATCAAATAACAATGAGAAAAATAATCGATTTTTATTCTCGATAATATATAATTTTCATTAAAAATTGCTTTCTGTCAATATCAGTCATTTCGAAAAGAGGAACATGGCATTTCTTCGTTAGATGCTCCGCGTAAAGAGACCTTTTTGAGTATGAGGGCTCACGGAACGGTGTAATAAACTTTTATTCGTGAACTCATCCGACGAAGCACTCGTAAAATAGTAATTTCCGTATAACGTCTTAACGTGGAATCCATTTTTTTCGTGAAACTGTAAGGGTACCTGGTATTTGCATTTAACATCGCTGCACGCACGCATTACATTTTATACGCAATAGTAGTTTTTTCTTGTTTGCAAACACTCATGGAGAGATGTGCTACCGGAGTGTTTCTGTACTCGGCGATAAATTACGTTTCACGAATAAAACTGCAGAAATCTATGATACTCGCAACGCTTGTGCTGCGATGCGTAAGACTCGCTTTACAAAAACTTCTTTCATCGTTCCTGCACATGCAATCGATATAAGCAGCGAGGAAACGTGATTACTGCAGTATTTTCTGTCTTTTTCATCCTTTATATATTTGTAAGGTAAATAAAAAGAATAATTGAATAAAGAAGTAAAAAAAATAAAACTCTCAAACTGCTTAAATGCAATATTATGACACAAATATAATACAATATTTACAGCGATTTTCGATTATTATAATTAAAAAGTTATCATTTTGCGATATATCACATAATTAAAAAATGTATAGTCTTTTATTTATAAAATCGATATTTACGCTGCTACCGAATTGCTGTTGCAGAAAAGAATCTGCCATATACCGCGACGATATATCACGTCTATTAATTTACGGTTGGCGTTCACGTCACACCGATGTTACATCGATCGAGGGAAAAAATTTACGATGGCAATTAGCGCGGCAATGTCTTGCAAGCAGTTAGCTGATTTTTATTAGCCATTATCGTAGTTCCCCGCAACGTAGCCCCGCGTTCCTCCCCTTCGTCGCCGACGAATTTTTACTGCCAACGGTGTCCACGTATTACGTCCTTCCTGCGTTTTTACGACGGCACGTGCGGCAAGACACCGCTGCGGTTCCACGCGAAAAAAGGATGGTACCTGCGCGCGGGGCGAAACAATTAGTCGTAAATGTTCTCGGAACATCGTATTACGAGGAGATATGGTGCGGCGGCTTTTATCGCTGATGCATCGTTTCGTTTTGATGGGACGCGCGCAGGCAGTCTCGTTTCACGCAAGAAAGAAAATTACGGATGTGCCGAAATGACACGTGAACAGAACCCGTATATGTGGTATTTATAGTTTTATCCAAGGATCATGCGACGACAGCGACACATGTACACACAGAAAAATACATACTATATACAAGTAAATTATTACTTGTTTCAAGTATTTCAAAAGTTCATATATCCGCAAATCTATCATAAGTTTATCATAAGCATCAAATTTATTCAAAATATATTCTGAATCCTAATAAATTTAATACTTCAATCAAGAATATTAAATTATATAATTGAAAGAAATACATTAAATTTTTCTGATCTAATAAATTTTCTTACATTAAATTAACCATATCTGACTTTTCTTCGATAAAATTTTATAATATTCTTCGAAAGAAAATATTTACTTTTTTTGAGTACATGATAATGAGTTTTTCTAAAATTTGTGACAAGTCTATTTTAAGACTATTATTAAGAAAATATTCTTTGTTAAAGATAACTGTTACTTAAAAGAAGTAAAGTAAACTAAGTAATCATTTTACTTAGCAACAGAATAATATTTTTCTGTGTGTAGCCCGATAAATATCTGTGTGGTAATTTGCTTTCTGAGATCTTATAAAGCTCTGTAACCTTCTCTGCAAATACTAGTATAATATATATAAAAAGAGAAGGTCATAATCTAATTAAATAAATAATTTGTCATTCAAAAATTATTTGCCAAACGTAAAATTACTTAGATTTTTTAGAAACGTATTCAAACTGAAATTTTCCACCTACAGATATACAATAAATGTAATGATAATAGCAATAATATTTACTTCGTTATAAATAGAAAGAAGTCAGCTTTGTGTGTATGTGTGTTGCGGAAAATTTTCCTTATTTCTTCGTAAATTCAGCTTGTCATTCAAGTGATGGGAGGACCGCAGTTGGACGGCAGAGAGGGGCTTCGAGATGCGAAAATAATTCCTTTCCAGACGGTCGTTACGCTGTCGTTAACCCATTAACGCATCGATCAAAGTCGAACAAAGAACGACGAACGTTATGTCGACCGCGATGCTGCATCGCGCGACACGGGACGATCAATTTTTTATTTACATCTTGCCTTTTTTTATTATTCGATTTAGGAGAGGAAGAGAAGGCCCGCAAAAACAAACAACTATTGTAAAACTCATCTATCGTAAAGGTACCATGGGTAAAATGCTATTGCTGTATTTCCAGCTTATGTGCACGCAGTATCGCGAGGAAAAAATAAAGAATTTTGTAGTTCGTTAAAATACATGTAATGATATATTTAAAAAAAAAAAAAAAACAAGATGCTTTTGCTACAATTTTTTTTTTATCCATGTAATCTCTACTGATCTTTACGTCACTGAAGAAATTTTCTTATTTTCGCAATGGTAAATTTTTACATAAAATAACTTCTCATATTCTATATCTCTGTGTATATGTGAAATAAATTCTCACACACAGATAGATGAATCTCATTTGACATATACAACGTAGATCGTATCGTGTACACTCTGTTTGAGAGTCGGCGATCGCTTGTTGCCAAAGATATTAATAAATCGTTCTCCCTGGGAACGTATTTTCTTTCATTTTCCGGCCTTCTCCGGCGAAGAAATGTTATTATTGTTTGTCTTTATACGGGGAAAGTCCCGATACTACGATGAACAGGAAGAGGGAAGCATTTCCCTAGGAGTCGCGAGAGCAATTACTCTCAAAGTTTTCCTGACCGTGGCACAAGGCGGTGACGCGATTTACGGTTTCGTAAGGCAATGTAATAACCTATCTAAGCCTTCTCCCGTCCTAATCCCGAGTTACGAGGACCCGGGAACGATTTAGTCAATCGTACCGTCATAATGATATCGTAATATCGCGTTTCGCCACGACGAGGAGCGTCGCGAGATACGACGTTAAGCTAATAATAAATGAGTTTGTTGTTCGAACCACTCCCGTAATCGCTTTTGTCCATTTATACCGGTGTAACGATGAGTTAAGGGCTGCTTTTGCTTTGAAATGAAGACTTTGCCTGTTTAAATTGCGGCATTAAATGCGTACCATCGTACAAAATTACTACGCTTTAATCTTTATTAAGTAGAATGTTTTGATAAGATTTAAACTTAAATATGTTTTTAATTATTTTATGTATACTATGTTCTTAATCAAACAAAAGATCAATGCAGATATTGCTAATTTTGTTATCAATAGAAGAAGCTATATGTATAGTGGCCGGAGTAATTAAAGATGAAAATAGGATGACCGTTTGTTTGATGAAATTAAAGAGACAGAGAAATTTAATCTTACACAAAATAATTTAATATAGAATATACAGAAAATAATATGAGTTGCAAATATATATTCAACATTCATTAATGCCTAATTTATTAAAAACATTAACAGGTGCTTATGAATATCACAGACTAAAATCGCGATGTCCCTCATTATTATATCTTTGAAAATCAGAGATCGTAAACGGTCTTCATATTTCCTGTTATAATCCTTATAAGACAAGCCATAAAAATAATTATTGCTTGTCGCGCGACACGGTAAGGAGCTCTCTCGTTCATGGTGCCATCGTTAACGTCAACCCCCGGAGCGAGTGCGCGTAAGGGCGCGCGAGCTCCCGTAAAAACGGTCGGCAAGGGGGCGAAGACGTCGTTCCAACGTTTCATTTTGTTGCGCGGGAGATTAACGATTCGGAAAGATAATTCATTCGTTCGACTGGTTCGACGCAAAAAGCGCTTCGTGCCGTGGCCCGTCTAAAACGAGCCGATATCAATTCGCTTGCAACCCTCACTTCGTCCGTCTTTCTCTCTCTTTCGTCTCTTCCGTCATGGAATCGAAAGAGCAACAAGGTCGATCGAAAGGAAGAAAAAGAGAGAGAGAAAGAGAAACAGGAATAAAACGGGACACTCCCTGTACCGAACAAACGGTGTCGTTGAATATGGGAAAAAAGAAGAGCAAACTTAATTCGCGAGACAAATGGCAGCGCGTGGATTTACGACTGAAATTGTCTCGGAATCCCAGGCGAGTCCGGAAATAATCCTCGTGACTGCCGATGCACGATCGATGAGTCGATCGTAACGACAGAAAGGCGCGAACGCATCGAGATGCAATGGGTCATTTGTCCATTCGCGGAAGACCGGCGAATAACACGGAAGGGTACTAACGACTTTGCGACATGGGTGGTCGATGGAGCTCTAATGTGATCTCGCGCAAGAACTCTTTCGTTTTCTTACGCTCATTTATACACGCGCGTTTCCTTCGAATTAATATTTGATCGCATTATCGCGCACGATTCGCGCGAGATTAGACACGCATTCCT
>NW_021849077.1:437605-450579 GCF_003651465.1 Formica exsecta | reverse complement strand
CCTGCGACGATTACCCTGTCTTCGCCGCTTCTTTAAGTCCTTTTCTGCATAAGATAAATTAATATCACGTATAACAATATATAATTAAAAGAAATTGCGTGTTATATGAAATAATAACTCGCGTTGTCTCTTTTATTTATGTATTGGTATTTTATCATAACATTTTTTATCAGTCCTCCCATTTCATCATAACTAATGAATCTATACAGTTATTTTACCTTAATGTTGTTTGTTTCTCTTTCGTATGTTATAATATTTGTTTTAATATTTGTTATACTGGAGCGGGTATCATTAAATGTAGGGAGGTTGATGCTTTTATATCGATTTCTCGTCCGCGAAGCCGCGACGGCGAATCAATGAAAACACTCAAATCGTATCACAATATCCTTTTTTCTCCACGTCATAGTTTATCCCGCGAAGAGATCGAGATGTGCGCCACAGAAGCAATTCTAGCTGTCCTAATGGTATGTATTATTCACATCGATGAACCGAATCGAATCGGAATTTGAAGTCCACCTACAGTGCCATTTCTTTCCACCCCAATACATTTCGAGATATCTCTGACGGTTGTAAAAAATTCTCACCCTTCCCAGCGCGCTATGAAAAAAACTTTTATCAAAACGCAATCTCTCGCATATCATATGTATAACGTAGCCGATACTTATTATAAACCACAGTCGCGATCAATTTCTTGTCCGGCAATATTTTTCCATTGCGAGAAGTCAGTTGAAAAAAAAAATAAAATAAAAATAAAATAATCATTTTTATATTTTAAATCTAGCCGAAGAGATATTCCAATGAAGAGAGATATCGTTACACAGTATTTCTTTATATTTTTTAAATCGTAGGTAATGAAAGACTTTAACTTGTTACTAAGCTGGCATACAATGTAATCCTCTTTTAATAATGCCAGGCTTAAGAGGCCGCGCTTCCCTGAGCGACGAGTAGCGCCGGCCAGACGTCGAGATATCAGCGTGAGTCGCGCCGTGATAATTCCAGAACGGAGCGCGGAGAATGGGACGCGGGTCGACTCGCAGGCTCACCGTCGGGAGAGCGCAGACTTTGTTCTCGACGGTGACAAACGCCTGGCAAACATCGCGGCGCACGGGGTGCGGACGAGGTCGACGGCGGCGCTACCGATGGTGGGTGGGTAGACGGCGGCGGCGGCGGCAGCGGTGGCGGCTACCGAGCGGCGGGGGTAGTTGGCGTTCTGTCCGACGGCCACGGCCACGACCCACGACCGCGGGGGCTACGGCCGGCCCGGGCGAGACATTGAACTCGTTGCACGGGGGAGGACGGGCAACGAGCATCGATTCGTCTGCTCCAGAAACGAAAGCTCGGGGGCCTCCACGCCGCACCCCACCGCCGCCGCCGCCGCCGCCGCCGCTGTTACCACCCGGCCCGTTCGCTCACCTTCCACCCCTTTTCCCAGCGAGCGAGAACCCGAGAGCTTTACCTCTCGCTAAGGTCGAAGCGGGAGTGGAAGCGAGCGCCACGTACGGGGATGATGCCGATGCTCGTGAGACGTCACGACGAGACGAGACGACGCGACGTGACACGCTCGTTCGTGCGATCGGTATTATCCGTGTTGGGATTCATCACCGAATTGGTTCGACAAGGAGAGTAAGAGGATTAAACGATGCAGTTGTGAATGTTGCATATTGTTAAATATAAAAGAAACAAACTTGACTTGAGAAATCGATTAGAATTAATTAGTTACAAAATATAATTAAAGAAAAAATATTCTAGGTAATTTCTATGCAACTATATATCCAGATAAGAGAGGACTTGGCTTAATCTAATCGAAAAAATTTCTATCAATCTAGCGATTGTCAAAACAATTAAAAAATCGAAACGCTCTTTCAACATCAGAACAAACAATGAAGAAAGTATTTTATAATTATATTCTCTTTTCACTTATATATTTTTTATCTTCTTTCTTTGATTGAAAAGGATAACAGATAAATAAAAAAAAAAAAAAAATGCGAGCGGTTTCGAAGGAAACGCGAGAAGTTCTTAACAAGTGGGGCGTTTTTATCCGGTCCATCTTATCGGGCGCGGGTGATTTAGTCACGGTTATGCTAAAAGATATTTACATAAACACCAACGGAGAGCCGACATTATCCCTACGTAAACAATAAATAAGTCCGATCCGCCGGCGATCTCGAGCGCGGAGTCAGACCCGGGCGATATTGTGGGCCACGTTTTCTCGTTACCGTATGGCCCGTATCTCTCTCCCTTTTAGGAGAAATCCACCACCTACATAAACGTTATGGTCTTAAGGGGCTGGTAACCCCTCGCGTACAATGTAGAATTCCCGAAATGCGTCGTCTTTTAGCACGATAAGCCGTAGGTCAGGATAAGGTTTCTTACGACTACGCTTTGTCAAATAGATCATATATTAACGCGTTACGACAAATCACTCGTGACTACAAAAAAAATCGTCACAATACCGAGACGTAATTTATGTACTTAGCTTTCTCTTAAGGTAAAGAGAGCTCATTCTTGCAGCGATGAAAAAAATATAGAAAAAGATGAAGAGACGGAGAGATAGAAAAGATGGAATGATTTTAATGAACATTTGAAGACTAAATTAGATTATCTTACTTTCTTCCTTTACAAACTATTTCTTGCAATTGCAAGAAATATTTTTAATTTTGTATCAAAAAATATAAAAATTTGTCAAAGCTTATTCTGTTCTTTATTACTATATTTTATGGGAATCCCGGTAAAAGTAGTCGACAATCAATAAAACTACCGTTGTTGCGTCTTGTAAGAGACACAATCGCGGGAATAAAAGCTCGGAAAAATCGCGAAATTTTACGCGTCAATAATCTAATCGAGCGATCGTGCATTGTATCCAACAATGGTCGAATCGAAAGAGCTTTCTTCTCGATGCGACGCTTTCAATTCGATAAAATAAATTTGTTGAGAGCGTGAGAGAAAGAAAGACAGTCAGTAGTTAGAGCGAAGAGGTACCTCGCGCGCCGGCGAAAAGGGATGAAGATATTGCGGCCGTGTCCCTCCATCTGTGCGTCACGTATCTCAGGGGGATGTGCGTCGACGATATAAAGAAACGCTTCGGGGATCATCGCTTAGAGGGGTGACTGGCGTTACCGTTACAACATCTTTGGTCACCCACGGGAGATGACCAGGAGACTTTTGCACGCGCCATCGACGGTTACATCGATGTCCAGTCACGCGGGAGTTTCGGTACAAGCCATCCCGATAATCATTTATGTGAAGCAGAAATGGAAACAGGACCCTCTTCCAGGCCCAATCGCTTCGATTCCGTTTCACAGACTGGAAATTGCTGAGACATCCGACCGGATGATTTTTTAGCGTAAAAAATAGGTATTCGGTATCCAAATAATCATAAAGTCATAGTGCGTTTCAATCTGTTATTTATCTTTTTTTTCATAAGGATAAAATAATAATATCAAATAATATTTTTCAATTTGCACGGAAAATATACATTATGAAGATAAAAATATGAATTAATTAATAGTTTTTTAAAATATTATATAAATCATGTGTGATTATTTTCTGATAGTCTAGATAATTTTACTTATTTAATTACATTGCATTGCAATCTTCAATACAGTTCCTACAGCTAGAACAAAAAGATATATATAAAATTTCTTATTCATTTCTTGTTTCTTCACACATCCCCTGAGATAATGATAAACGTGATATACAAGGAAGTGATATAATAAATTTAAATTACACGTTCAGGCACGCCAATCCTTTGTCGTAACATATGAAAATATATGGAATAGCATAAAACACGCCGAAATTTCCCGTATATCCCAACCGTAAAATTACCTTAAGTATCTCGACCTAAATTTATGGATTTATATAACATCTTTGCATCAGAGCTGAACATCGGAGAGCTCATAAACGCCTGAGCTTCGGGCCCGAAAAGGGGCTTTATTAATGCAAACTCTTGTTACCCGTGTAAAGTCGTAAAGCGTACGGCTTTTGAACCTACACACAGTCTCGTCGTAACGATCAATACCTTTGGCTTTACAATCGCTAGATGCCTTATAACGATGGATAACCGTGGTAGTATTTCACCATTTTATAATACACAATGACATCATTTCCTTAATACTCTCATTTACAATCAATTGCAATAATCCAATAATAAATCTTCTATTCTTTCTCTCTCTGTTACTCCTTACATTAATCGGTTTAGCAATTGCGTGATACACATTCTAATTCCGCGAAGTAATCAGAATGCTTACAGTTTCATCAATTTGTGCATTCCAATTATCAAAAAATCCGATAATGGTATAGTCTTACGATATACAAATTTTTAAAGATATATTAATAAGGATTATATCTACACAAATAAAGTTATCAAACTAGCAATAGTAAATCTTTCGAATTAAATAATTGAAAGAAAGAGAAAAAGAAATTATGATATATACATTAATTTTATATATGCATAAATAAGTAATAAATATTGTATTAAATGCATATCTTTTAATGTGTATAATCAAAAAAATCAGAAGAATTATTTTCAAATAACGATTATATCTCGTACTGCAATCTATCACATTAAATTGTAATATCGTGATATCCTTACACAGTACGCACTTTCCTATCCGAAAATAAATGTAGAAATTTGCAATCACTTCTCGATCTCCCGAAAAAAAGCGCTCCTTTGCAATGCCTGCCTGATAAGAAAAATAAAATACGCAAAACGCACCCAGCTTCGACCGAGCAAACTTCCGTTCGCCTCCGTCATTCGATGGCTTCCCTTGCGAATAAGCCCTTCGTCGCAAACCCTATTCTGTATGGCGACAGTATACCGTCGAAAGTCCCGCACGCTAAATCCTGCCGGAACTCTTACCGCGCGAGCTCGAAGACATTCATCCACCGACTTTCCATCGACTGTTTCCGTGCTGCGTCTCTACCGGATGTTTCTCTGAGCGGTTATCGATCATGAACGATAAGACCTAAACGAGTGTCCCATACGTAATTTGATGCCGCATATACGAATATAAATCTTAGAGTCAATTTGGCGTTTTGTAATTTGGTACATATATTTTTTATTATTAAAAATTGTATTATTAAATATGTATGTATACTAATGTATACCATGAGATTATACGTAGTATAATAATGAAACTGTAAAAAATACGCACGAGACTTTACGTTTCAGTAAAATTCCGAACGGTAAAAATCTACTCAAAATAGCGATCGTAAACTCTGAAAGCGAAGTACAGCATAGCTCGCTATATACAAAGATATTATGGGGGAGGAAGCGAGGGTAGCAGAACGGCGGAGGTAATAAAATGTGTAACATTAATGAGGTAGTAAAAGTAAATCCAGCGCTATCGTCAGCTCGGCTACCAGATAGTATAGATAGTATAGACCTATCTAGTGCCAAATATATCCAGAATATATGAGAAGTTACGTTCCTTCTCCCGATTTTAAATTCTTTGACAGACATAAAATTTATTTTTTCTTTTTTTAGTAAAACCAGTTAAAATAAATTTTTATATTTTCATTTTTCTTCGTAAAAGAAATTAGAATAGTTAAGATTAGCCAAAAATTTCGCGCGTAAACAAAATGTAAATGTTAAAACAATTGTCAAAATGAAATCACATAATGTTGCTTGCATGTTTTACGAGATTTTCTGTTCGGCAAAATATATAATTTAGACATTGTATTTTATGTGCGTATCATATAGGAGAACTAGAATGGAGCCTACATATGTCGAGTTAAATTCTCATGCGTCCTGCGACCGCCAGTGGAAGATTGAAACTGCGAGCGCGTAAATCCAATTTCTTTGTAGCGCACGGCTCGAATTCGAATCTGTTCTCCGGAAAGTTATTTTCTCCCCGCAGTAAGTTCGAGAATAAAGTTGTCAGAACGTTTCGTGAATAAAACTCGTGCGACGCTCCCGCTTTTCGCGACGTCCTGTCACGTGGTGCGCCCACAAAAAGCGATCATACATAGTCAATTATTCGACGTTAATAATTTCACGTGAATATTATCCGCTTAATTAAATTTTACTTGAGATTCTTTAAAAGTCAGATGAAGTTCAGGGCACAAAACTTCGTGGCACGAGCAAAAGATGTATGAAGAATTATATTAATTTCGCGATCACAAGACTTGAGATACGCAGATCTCTGACGTATACAGTTTTTATTTAATTTTTGCGCTATTAAACAATATTATATATTATTTTTAACCGCCTTTAGAATTATCACATTTGCAGGAAAAAGTTCAATTTCGTATTGTGGATCGACCTTCCGATGCTTTTTGTAACCCCAAACGTAATTTTAATGCGATTTCGGTATGTGAATAATTCATGAAGTTGGAAAAGTAGGAGGCACATGCATTTTCATGCAAATTGTTTGATGATCTTACGGGGCGTGACTCACACCACTTTCAACGTAGGGAGGTGAATATTTCTCTAGATCCCAAGTGGTCGCCTCTTTCTCGATCTTCCCTACTGCGGCGAGTAATTAAATCTGACTGCGTGACTGGCGATAAACCACGACTACCTGCTGTAAATCCAACGAAAGTATTCCTTCATTCTCTTATTCGCGACGTGAAGCCTGGTACGCTCCACGGGAGTATTACCGTATGTCTAGTCAATCCGTCTAAGTTAAATTTCAGGCTGACGTAGCAAAAGTGCAGATTAAAACTTGATAAAAATTATTGAAAATTATAAATTTATGTGAAACTACATAATTACATATGTTTCTCACGAGAAAACATCGGGCGGGATAGATCTTGTTTTGCATGAAAAGTTGCAAACTCATGTGGAACCATATAATTATAACTACCATTTTGTACCATATACATCAAAAATAAACTGAACTTTACTTCATGTTGTGATTCTAAAAATTATAAACCTGTTGTAAATCTAGAGTCTGTTCCTCTCATACATATTGTATTTTTAAAGTTTACATGAATATCTCAAAAATTATACGAGATCATCAATCAAAATGTAAGTGAATATCAATACCTTTTCTTCTATAACATATCAAGATCAAAGTTATCAGAGATGTGTCCGTTAATGATAATGATAAATAATTATAAAATTTAAAAGTAATTTATACCATTATATACATATAAAATGGATTTGCCTATTTATCCCATTTCCATCTCAACAGTCAATACCGATTGCAATTGCTTTAGTTGTTATTAATGGACTATTATACACCCTTCATTTGTCAACGAATTTCCATTAAATCGCTATTCGTGTGGAGGAGAAGGATTCAAGATACTCGGAGCTAATAACGGATTCCGTTGTTTCGGTGACGTGAGATAATTAGCGGGCGCAATTAATTCTACAGCGGTTAGGGATTGCCCGTAGCGCAGTATAAGGGGCGAGAGTGTGGTTTGCACTAGGTTGACGTGATGCAATTTGTCTGGTTACTTGATGTTTTAATGTCTGTTTACCTGAACCAACCCATCACGATCTCGCTTCTTACCAGCTCGTCCATTTGGCGAAGCATTTAATCACTGATAGCGGGATACATTATGAACTTTGATGGACAGCCGCGTTAATGGAGATTGCAATGGATATATATAGTTATTGTACAATATAAAATAAGATAGTGAGATAACAATATACATCTATAAATTAATAAATAACTTATTGCAATACAAAGAAACTTGCAAACAAAAATCGAATTAAGTATTTATATTACGTTGTATTATACAAATATATATATATGTTACTATTATATTTATTACATATTTTTGTATCAGGATAAAAGCTTTATATCATATGTATTATATTTATGTCATATTATTATTTATATCCGAAGAAAGAAATGCGCGATATTAATGAAAAAATAGAAAATAAGTTGTCACATTTTTCGTAATATAATTAAATTTTATATGTTATATTAAGAATTATTAAAATAAAAAAAAAAATTCTTTAGTTCTCATTAAAAAAATTTCATTAAAATAGTCATTCAACTCTATGTTTCTTCTATCATTTTTTTCTATTCTCATGTCAATTGTTCACAAAAATATTATGCGATCGTTTTGGACTATTTTTTGTGTGTGTATATATCTTTTATATTAAATTTCGAAATTATATTACTATATAAAGGGAACAGATTGCGCTTAGGCTTGATAAAGTAAAAGTCACACATAAAATAACGTTTCTTTAGCAAGAATGTCATCTCTCGTTCTGCATTAGATCAATCATCCGCCGAATTTCCATACCCTTTTTCTCATTTGTTTGCCTGAGAATTATTGCCGAGCAAGGCAGATAGTAAGGCGGCTTTTACCTCGCAGTTCTCTTTCGTATGTTTGCCTTACGGTAATTTAGCCATGTTTACCCAGACAAAGTGAATCTCGGAAAGTAAGCATTGAATTGTTATGTGGATGGAAACATATGTATTATTATGCTTGAATTTACTTTTTTGTGGAAAATATTGTTCATCTCTCATAATTAACAGAATGTTAATTAAAATGACGCACGGTTATACAATGTAATGTTATAAAACGGCATATACCGTGCATTTTAATGCATTAGTATTGCATATAAAATGAAAAAGTGTTTTTATTTGATGAAACTCATGACATTTTCTACATATCATGCAAGAAATCCGGAGTATAACAAGAAGGGGGATTTCAAACGGTCAAACAGAATGTACTCACTGAGCTATTCAACAGAGAAAAAAAAAAAAGAAGAAAAAAAAGACCCACCGCAATTTGAAATTCAAACCCCTGCCTGCCCGTTTCATACTTTTCGCCAAAAGTTTCGCGTGATGTATCGGATAGAGAGATTGAAAACATGGGATATGTTAAAATTTCATTGTTTCCAGGCCAAGATTACGGCTCTCGCACTGAAAATGCATGAATTTTGAAAACTTGCTTGCTGCTTTATGAGATCATTGCGTATGCATTGAAAAATCATCTACATTAAAAACTATTTGTGTTAGGAATATAATTTTTATCGTTTTAACATATAGTTAAATATTAAGCGCAAAAAAATTTATCGTTTCTTTAAAAATGTGCTAGAGTGAATCTTCTATATAAGTTAGATAATTCAAAATAATTTTTTTAATTTCGTTTTCTCGCAAACTGTTTTCTCTTGAATTTAAATTATATTTGAGACACACATAAATCACTCAATGTAGCAACGTCGAAAATATAAAATAGTGTCCAATATATTAATGTTTGTAGATTGTTTTTTTTTTTTTGCATTTTTCATGCCTTTGGAAGAGCTCGACGATGAAATTCGATTAGTAAACTGACCGACGTGCAACGGATCATTAATCCCAAGCTCGAAGAATCACTCGCGGGGCGCGCCGACAGGACGGTCGCCCGTAAGACAAATTGCTCGCACTCCGCTCTCGACGGATGCACCTTTCATGGAGGTTTGCAAAAAAAAGAAAAAGCGGTCAGCACTTCGAGCCACCGTTCAAATGACTCGCCAAATCTACATTGCAGAAGTAACACGGGGGAGTGGACGAAATTTTTTATTGCTCACACAACTGTTTTTCTTCCATCGATGTTGGCCAATCCGTGCACGATGCATAGCGAGGTGAAAAATGCACAAATAGACGAACGCGACGAAGCGATCATCGAATATTTTTGTATTCCGTGGAAATGTTTTTCTCTCGTACAACGATATAGCATAGTTCGAGAGCGAAAAGTGCCTCACCTTCGTATGCGCATTCGAGTTGCCTTTCATCCACGTTGCGTTTCGTCCGAATATTTCGGCGGTGATTTGTGTCCTGGAGAGATGGCATCTACAATTCCATATCGGATATCTACGCTTCTGAGCTTCCTTCGATATCGATCATGACAAACCACGACTTTATGCTAACTATACAGAATGCGTCTAGACTATTTTTTATATGTTTATCCCAATTTATATAAGAAATAAAGAATGATCACGACTGATGGCAACCGACAGCCTTTGCTCTTCGTGATCGCAGAGATTAAAAGTGAAGTGCATCGATTTTGTCGAGAATTCCCTTTTTATTATCAACGGACTAATCTATCGGAATCTCGATTTGAGTCTCGTCGGAATTATAATTAAAAAATATTAAAGATTGATTTTTACATGATGTCGTGTCACGATACCGCAAATCATGATACAATTTGCCAATTTTTGCTATATGACAAACTAATAATTCTTTTAAGAAGAATTCAATCATCTCTCTTTTCTTTTAATAATTTGTTAGATAAAACAGCCAAGATATTTTTCCATTATGTGTACACTCTGCAGATTACAATGTATGTTTGAAATATATATATTACTTTCATAATATTGGATATCGATGAACCGTCGAAACTGAATGTTAGAACAACGAATATTAATGCTATCACAAACGCTATAACATCCACAAATGTAACCAGATTTAATACAACGTTCTCTCTCTCACGTACTTTGTCCATCGGATATTATATACATAAATATTCACGGTTCTCATACATTACGCAAAACGGTATGCGCAATGTGCTTTTATACCGCAACGTCATGTCCGCAATGAAACCGGATGTAATCCTCTTTGCCGAAATATTAGATACACCACTGTACCGCAAGCGTCATTAACATTGAATGTTTCACATAGCGGTCGTTCCCCGCTATAGTGGCAGAGCCGGCGACAGATTGACGAATGAAAGTAATTTCGCGCCTCCGGCATATGTAACACGGTAGCATTCGGATTCGTCGCAGATAACAGGCAACCTGTTCTCCTCTCGCTCTTTATCGTCCTCCCATGTCGCTCGATTTTAACTCTCACCCCGAAGGCCCGAGACCCCATTAGATTCGAACGTATTCAAAACGAAGGGTCGGTTGATCGATATGTAAAATTCACTCTCGCGACCCGTGCGTCGATAAATCGTACCGAGGAAAACTCTTAAGGAAAGACGTCCGGACGCGAAGGTAACCGAGATTTATAAGCATGCGGCGGCCTCACGTTCCGATTTATCAGATTCGGAATATCCCATGCGGAATGAACGCTTGCATGTGGAATGTTACAACGATTTTCAAAGCACGCGTCTTCATATACCGTAAGTATAAATGTATCCTTGAAAAAGCAAACTACTTTCAATCGTTACAGCTAATCCAGAAAAAGAAATAATATTTATTTATTTATTTATTTATAATAATAAATTTATTTATTAATAATAAATTATTAATATATGAATAGAGAAAGAGAAAATGATAAAGATTCTATATAAAAGTATATATACTTCGTTGGTTTGTGATAGTAGATATATTAGGTCTACCGGAAAGTTCTGTCCGTTTTTGGAATAAAACAAAATACAAATTTTTATTACCGTCAATAAACTTTATTAAATAATGTAATTGCCATTATTATTAATGATTTCTTGCCAGCGTGAGGGCAATTTGCATATCCCATTTTCGAAAAATGTTTTATTTTTTGATGCGAAAAATTAAACCAGTGCTTGTTTGATATCTTCTTCATTTTTGAATTTTTTGCCCCTCAAAAAATTTTGTAAGGACAAAAACAAGTGATAGTCGGAGGGTGCTAAGTCCGGGGAATATGGTGGATGCGACAGAATTTCCCAGCCTAGTTCTGCAATTTTTTGACGAGTCCCCAAAGCAGCATGTGGCCTGGCATTATCATGATGCAGTATGATGTTCTTCCTATTGAACATCGCCGGCCTCTTTTCTTGGACTGCTGTATTTAAATTATCCAGTTGCTGACAATACTTCTCCGAATAATGGCAATTACATTATTTAATAAAGTTTATTGACGGTAATAAAAATTTGTATTTTGTTTTATTCCAAAAACGGACAGAACTTTCCGGTAGACCTGATATATTACGGAACCAGAGTGATTTCCACTCGATGAAGGCGTCGATAAATCGAGAAGAGAGCTCAGATTTATGAAAGAGATTCCTTTATCCCAATTCCTAAAAGATTTTGGATTCCGCCCAAAACGCGTTGACACCCTTGCGATCTTTTCGTACATGGCCTAGTCTCGGAAGTCGTAGCGGAGCCCCTCTTATTCCAGACTTCCGTTCGACCTATGACTATATACCAGTCTTCTTTCTCTCTTTCTCTCCCTCCACACGTCAACACCCTCTTTCGCGTATCCTGGCTTTGGCCTCTTTACCGAGGACTCGTAATAGCGTTGTCGGCGAGCGGCAGACTGTACTCGCCCGAACCTTTGTCCGCCTTTTCGACCCCATCGTGCCATTCGCCATCACAAGGACCACCTCCAAGGGGTTCACCTAATTAATTACCCTGCTGCCGTCCGCTGAATCGAGCGAACTGTCGCACGCACGCCACTGATAAATTCCGATTGCGCCGAAAACACCGACTGTCATCTTGTTATAACGACCAATTTCGCGGGCGTTATTTTCCTGTTCACCATCGTCGGTGCACGAGAGCTCGGATAACTATCCAAAATCGATGTTACAGCAAATATTATACATTAAGCTCATTAGTAAATTTCATAACATTTAAGCAATATTAAAAATTACTCAGTTTACTATATACAATGCCATTTGTAAGTTTCTGTATAAAAGATTATCGAATCTATTAAAGTTATAAATTTCTTTTATACAATTATATTTTAATTTATGTTTATTTTCCTACATTGTAGCATAACGATATGTGCTCGGTACTGAATATCCCTTTTTCACGGTCACCGATTCTAGCGCAAGCTCGCTAAGCGAGAAACTACCGACGAAGGGTGAAGAAGAGTCGAACAGCGAATACGTGTTTTGCTAACGAGGAACCGTTGTCACCCGTTCGTATCCCTCGCTAGGGACGGAAGAACTCGGAAGAACATCCACTTTCACGGACTACCGCCGTGAAAGTGGGTGACGCCAGTTTCTCGAAGATATCGACAATATCCGTGTGGGAAAAGCCCAGAAGAGCCGACCCTCGTGATTTCCGGGGCTCGCTCTTCTCCTTCACTCAAGGAAAAGCTTGCACATTTTCCCCGAGCTTTTGAGGCGAGTTTCAAGCTATACTCGCGAAAAGTCGTAATGCGTTCACTACA
>NW_021849077.1:428646-436721 GCF_003651465.1 Formica exsecta | reverse complement strand
GACGGGGCGATCGCTTCGGACCCTCCTATCTCGGCTCTTCCTCGGGTATCTTCTTTGGATTTATCGTCACGACAGAACTGTTAACGCTAGCACGCATAAATAGGTGATCCGCGACTAATGTATCCTCCTTTGCTCGCAGACCGCTCGATCGTTCCGTTCATGCACACGACAGATTAATGCTCTTGGGAGACGTTACGTTGCGCGTGACATGCTTTATAGGCTATTGTAGACTAAATTGCTATTTAAACAGGCAGATTTAGTAGTAATAATAAATGAATTTTTTATGGTAAAATGCATATTTCTTCCCCAATAATAATTTTTTACCAACAAAGATTTCCGAGAGCTTTATCTTATACATATATAATTCCATGCGTTTCGACAGATAATAACAAAAATTGTAAAATAGCTAAAATATTGTCTAATAAAATATTATCTAATATTATCTAATAATATTATCTAATAAAGTGTGTTGCGTGAATAATAAATAATAATAAGTATCTCTCTCTCTCTCTCTCTCTCTCACGCACAAAGAAAAATCATTGCACATAATAATTTGAATGCTCAATTATATTATCGGGCTCTATAGTTTCCGTTGGCAATAGAACTTGCGACGGACGGTTGACCGAAATTACTGTCCATACGGTAAGCTCCAGGCGGGAAGACAAAACCACCCTAGGATTATGGCGCGTCGTTATTATTATATTACGGGTCTGGGGGTAGCTTGGCGGTGGGACCCGCGCGTTATTTCGATAAAACGGTATACTAAGGACACGAGGCGCCAAGACCGGCTACGGCACCGTGGTTCCAGAGTTACGTCTTTGAATTTACGAAGCTATAATTCAAACAACCGCCCTCCCACAGCAGGGGAGAGAACCGTCGCCGCTACCCACGGGATGAGCCCCGCTTGCTTCTACCTCGCCCTCCGGCTTGGGGCTGCGAGTCGCTGGGAAAGGTTTCCGGCTGGATGTAGTCGCCGGAACAAAGAACCCGACCGCGATACGCTTTATCCCCCTCATCCTCACTGCCATGCGATAGATATATGTCGATCTTGGCGCCATATACGTGATATCGATCTGCAGTTATCACGTTCTTGATGATTCTTGCACGTCGAGAAACAAAGAAAGTATATAGTTATAATTATAATAATATTTTATAATATTGATAATCAATATCTTTTTTATTTAGTATTATTTAGTTAATTTTATTTTTAATATATTTCTTTCTTCTATAACTTTGTATAAAAACATTATTATTTATTGTGTTTTTAAATAACTTTCTTTATTTCATATTTGTTATCAGTTGTGCAAATTAAGCATTATCTTTTTCATATTGTGAAAAGATGCAGAACTAAAAAATATCTGTATCTTATTCATTATCGTCTCTGTTTATTCGTTAATTTTCGCACATTTATTACCACTATTTCATTTTGCATTCGCGTGTCTTGGGACGCTTCATATAATTTCTTACTAAAGCATGGCTAATAAATTTTTGCAAAATTATATAAACGGTGTAATAGATCGGGCGTACGATCGCCCAATTTAGAGAGGAAGCTACGCGCCTAGATGTTTCTTAACGATGCAATTCCGCCATGAATGGCCATGAAAGCGATCTAGCGCGTCTTGTAAGGAAAAAAGAAGGCAGAGATTGTCTTCTCCCCCGAGCGTGCTTTCAGGTGCGGACGAAAATTGGCAGCGCTCATTCCGCGAGGGCAGACAATGGGCGCGAATCGTAAAAACGTCGCTGCCAAACCACGGAGGGCGCGAGCAAAGACAATCTCCTCCTCTTTTACGGGGCCATAAATTAATCCGAAGAAGGAAAGGAGCGCCCCAAGTGTTCTCTCCTCGTAATGCGGCGCGCAGACTGTCGCTCGGAAGTCGCGCGCGAACAAAGAGCCCGGATGTTATATTCCTGTGTAGAGGAGGCCATCATACAAGTTGATCGTGTCTCGAGTCAAATCTGATTCGAATTGAGACTTGATTCGCGTGTACGTTAAATAAAAGTTATTTTGCAAAATTAAAAAATATTGTAGAGAAGGACATACCTACAAAAAAAAAAAAATTATACATCACTTTTACGTCAATAGAGCTCTCGGTAAAAAATATCTGTTTCTTTAAAACCGAGAGCTATGGAAAGCGGCATCTCTCCTGCTTTCCTCGCTAAACGAGATAAAAGAAAAGAAGAAAAAGATGTAGGAGTCGAAGCGAGCAAGATGAAACGTTTCACTTTCGACGCGACTAAGCCGCATTTGCCTTCCAAGTTCCAAAATGGAATTGAATTCGCGTGCGTGTCCTAGCCTGCATAAACAGGAACGAAGAAAAAAAAGTGGAATAAGAGATGCGAGGGTGCAGTCGCGTTCAAAGGACGAAAGACGGAAAGGAACGCGACGGATAAAACGGTATCGATTCGGCGAGGTAGAAGATCGACGTCGGGCTAAAAAAGCGCGGACGAACACTCCTCATCGTTTTTCTTTCCCGTCGTACCGAACGTGTCCCTTTCGTGGTATTGGAGAAAGGACCCTCTCAAATATTCTCCTATCTCAAAAAAAAAATGTGTTTCCATACGGCAACTCTTATCGGGCGTATCACGGCTGCGGAAAATGTCGAAAGATAATTTTCAATTTTATATTTCTGTCTTGGTGGATGGAACGCGAAAGATCGCGATTTAGCATACTGGAGATGCGTCACTGGAGATTCTTTAAAAAAGCATCGGATAAAATTATGCCAATGATATATGCGGATAAAATCTTTTCTGTCTTTTGAAAGGATGCACCTTATGGGCCTCTGGAGAGGTAAGCCCTGAAGCTTTCAGACAGTACAAGAAAGCCGTCTACTTGCACTGTCGCAAATCTTCTCACGCTCTCTCCGACCTCGTTTATCATTAAACGAAGGCCCTTCGAACCCTCACACGAGGCCGAGGGTCTCGTGGCCAATGCCTTTCTGCGCAAACGTTCGCGGATGCTCGTCACGCTCGCATTAGGAGACTCGCGCCTTGTTTACGCCGTCATTTGCCCGACGATGGATGATTTGAATTCGTCCGGCGCATCTATCGACGAATCGCCGAGAATCCCTGAATCCCTTCGGGAAAGAACGAACTCTAACGTCTTCCCCTCCGTCTCGCAGACAAAGGAAAGAAGTGCGCGTCTTCTATCGACCTTCGTTATTTCTCCACTACTTGCTTACCATAGCACGCTGGGAAGGAACGTGGTCAAAATTTAAATCACGTACTGCGCGCATTGACCCTTGATTACGTGTCTTACATTTGAGGATTATCAAATTTAATTCTTAATACGCGATGCGTTATTAACGAGTAATGAGAGAGCATTGAATTGTCCAAGACATACGGTCGCTCGTAATTTAAATCGAATTTTTATATCTCTTATGCAAACCACAAATCGCACAAACATATATATATGGAAGCAACATATATATATTCTTTCCGAAATCGCCCTCATTCTCTTATACTCCATTATCTGACATAGTTTCTTTCCGAACTTCCCTTTGTCGTTTCCTGATTCGCTTTTGGCGCCGGAGAGGCGGTACCCGAAAGTTTCCTTGCATCCGACGGATTCGGTTTCCGACGACCTGTCACTCTCGGCGGTTAACTCGGAAAATCAACTTCCGACCTTCACCCCACGAGCGACCCGCTTCTGAATTCAATTTTACGCGACACGACACTGAGGGTGGACTCGGTCGCGAGAGTGATAAGGATAGTTTGTAACTTTATCATATTATAATCGTTTTTTTCATTCCCGATCAACACACACGAGCTCGTTCTTCGAGATCTTATTCTCAAACCTCTTTATGTTAAAAGCAACGAGATGTCAATAGTTTTTAATAGTCTTGTAAGTAATCTAAAATTAAGAAAGTATCAAGGAGCTTCAGGAAATAAATAAAAAATTATTTTTTAGCAATCACAAAATCTTCCTAAACATAGATTTTTTTCATATTATCTCATACTATCTCTTTTGTTTTAATCTTATTTATTTATTTATCTCAGTTATTTATTTATTAGTCGTGACAATACTACTAATTATAAGGCGAAAATGCATTATCTTGTAAATAAAACAAAGTGCCAATCAGAAACTTCATTAAAGCGACAGTATATTTTACGAATTTTACTCGCAAATGATGAAATTTGCTTGATAACTACCCTCGCATCTGAGTGTTAACGTCAAAGCGACTCCCCAAGGATTTGATTTCGTTTTACGAGCGGTTTCGTTTCTCTCTATTCAAGATACTCTTCTCCTCGCGACGATCGCGCAAAAGCAGCAACAGACCGTAGTCGTAAGAAAGATAGATACATTTAGAGTCGTAAACTCATTCGTAACGATTTCAAGAACGCAGCTAAATTTACTGTTTAATGCTTATAATTCTTGAAAAAATAAGATTAATAAAATCGGTATTATAACAAGAAATACGCTGCGTTAAAAAAAAAAAGTCAAAAAGTATACCAATTTCATTTTATAAAATTTTACAATTATATAAATTTGCCTTTGAAATTAAATCTTATGGATTAGAATAAGATCTTTTCGCAATTTTTGATATTAAATAAATTATATAATCACTCTCATATTAAATTATATTGTAAATATAATCGTCAAAGAGTTAATCAGCAACATTGATTAAAGATCATGAGAATGTGAAAAAGATTTTTCTTCTTTTCTCTCTCTCTCTCTCTTTAATATATTGTATCATATTACATTATATTATATTATATTAAATAATTTGTGATAACACAAGTAAAAATATTATTAGAAAACATAAAAAATATTTAGTTTAATAATTGCAAAACGCATTAAATCTGGTTTTATCGAAATATACTATTCATAAGAACTCGAATATATATGTAGTTGTTAACGACAAAGAGTTCATTATAGATACCTAGCACTCTATTAACGTTAATGAACGGTAACTTTTCTCATTTAACGAAGATGAAGATTACAATATAATCTCTCATCCCCCCAATCGATTCTCGCGACGTGGATAATTAAACTTTCGACCATGGCCGATATGTCTTTAGCTATGGCATAGTCATGAATATGCAGACCATATACCCTTTTTTAAATATTTTTTTCCTCCTATTGAAGCCCCCATCGTTACAGGAAAGAAGCATCGTAATTGGAAGTAAGTGTTCTCGAGGGATAAACTTCGTTTTTTTTTTCTTTCAATAACTTCTGCCAGTTCCTGTGTTTTCTTTGAAAGATTGATTTAATTTAAAATTTATAAAATTTATAATTCCTAACCTTATTGGAAAATATTCAAAGACAAACAGAAAGATAAAGTGAAAATTACATTTTCAACAAATTATACAGTATTCCATAATTTTGTTACCATTTTTCATATTATATATCTTGGTTTGAGATAATCTTTTAATTACAGCTTGTCTTTTGGCTTTACTATTATTAATTTCATAAAAATAGTTTGAAATTTTTATTAAAATTCAAAATGCGCAATAAATTTATATCTGCAATATGACACGATTAATACAAATTGGGAAATATATTCTCGGAAATTTTTCGCCGTCGATTTGCAAAGTTTGTGAATTTACCTCTTAACTCCAAAAGCATGATACTAGACTGACAACTTTGCTACGTCGTCGTTCACAGGAAGATTGCTTAATGAATCCGCTGCGAGACAATGAAGTGGATCCGGAATGAACCCGGTACCATTGTGCGTTGGACTATTTCATTACTGGCTGGCTGGCAAGCTTTTTGAGAAACGTCGTCGTCTCTCTGATTAATTTACTGGCTAGGTCGTGCGGGACGGGAGGTGAACGGCTTTTTGAGAAATCCGAAGTATCTCGTATGCCGAAAGAAGGCACCCTTGATTTCAACCCTCCTTTAAATCCAGCGAAAGCATGGTACTTTTTTAGGATAATCCAGAGACGATGTAAACAAACCGAAGCTTAGCGTTTATACATCACTAGTTACAAGGTATATATGGGTTTATATTTAAATCGGGCACGGACTTATGCAATCACCTGATATATAGTATATCTGGGGTATATATGGAAAATTAAAAAAAAAACAAGTGTTTCTTATTTTGATATTTTTATGCAAAAACGTATATGTCAAAAAGTGATTGCAATTCTCGAATATAAATAATATATATAAAGATATAATTATTATTTATTTTAATAAATAACGTAATAAAATGTAATAAAATTTTGACAGTAACATAATTTTGCGATATATAGTGGAGAAAAAGGAGAATTTTGTAGTATCAAAGAAACACTCATATTTAGAAACAAAATTTAATGGAATAAATTATTATATTCGATAGAAAAATTATAGGATAGTAGTTTAATAGCAGATTATCAGAGATTCTCCATTTAACATTATATAAATGAAACAATGAAGGCTCGCTCATTCGTAATAAGATCTTAACAAACTTGCCACGTCACGGAATGATTTGTTTCGAACTTTCCCCCCACAATTTCTCAAAATTAATGACCACACCTGTAGAAACCGTGGCCTTGGCGTCGCGACGCCGCCGAGATCATCTCGAGAAAAGGGTCGAGACACAATACATTTCCGTCTCTTTCACTCTCTCTCTCTCTCTTTCTCTGCTCGCGCGAGATAAATCACCGCGCCAAACAGTGACAACCCCGTGCTTTCTCTTTTATCCCCGGCACTCCTAAAACGAGTAAATATTCAGCACGTCTGTGTATAACATTTATGACAAAGTTTGGCCGGCTCTCTTTTTATTATTCATGGACACGCGGAGGGGCGCTCACTCGTCGTCTCGACAGTATGCGTTCGTAAGTACGACGGTCGAATTAAAAAAGTTTTCCTTTAATTAATACGGCTGCTGCTGCTGGTTCGCAGCGCATTCGTGGAGAGCCATGTTCGTGTTTGGCTTTCGAACTACTGAGAGAAAGGGAAGAGAGGGGGGCTTCTCACAAATCGAGATTATCTTCCCTTCTCCCGCTCCCGGCTAATTTCCGTAAAGTTTTGTTTTAATTACATAAAGATACCGCGAAGTATGCCTAATTAGCAAAAGGCAAAGTTCTTTCGCGCGGCTGGAATCGGGATCAGTTTCGATTAAAGAAGGCTAATTTAGAACGTTCAACCGACACGAGAATGCAAAATCCAGCAAATAAGCGGAACTTCTGTGGATTTACGCGGTTGTTTATCTTGCGAAAACGCACAGATAATCTGAAAGTTGTGGTAAACCGCGATAAACGGTGGATAATTTCTAACTGCGAGAACGATTGCCGACAAACAGCAGTAAGCATTTTACTTAAACCGCACGATACTCGTAATAATGAACTTATTCGTTTTGCTTTGCTCTTCTCATATCCTGTTTTAACTTATCCACTATACATTTAGATTTTCTATTTCAATTACTCTTCATTCGAACAAAAGATTCTATTATAGTATATACAGAGTATTCGAAAAGAATAGGATCCCCTATGATCTCCAGAAGTACGCACTTTCACGGAAAATGACCTGAACAAAAGTTGTAGGGATCATGAAGGACTATCTTTTGGTGACCTTGACCTTGATCTTGAACTTGACTTTGAGAGTCAATTGAAGATCAACTTTGTTTTCTTAAATGGAAACCTCTATTTTTTATTGCATATTCTTGTAGCTTATCTCGAGAGCTTTTCGAAACACTATAATAAAGTATTTTTTTATTTAGTACTTTTTTAGTTATTTTATATCTTAATCTGACATATTTTGATATAAAAAATAAAATATCTCGTAAAATATTTAGTTTTCGATAATCTTACCTTAATATTTTTATATACAAAATAATAAGACAAATCAATTGGTATAAAAAAAGACAAATAATTGTTTAAAAAATACATTGTAAATAATTACATACTTTTTCTCAAAAACAATTATTTTTTTATACTAATTGATTTGTCTTATTATTCTGTACATGAAAGTATTACGGTAAGATTATCGAAAACTAAATATTTTACGAGATATTTTATTTTTTATATCAAAATATGTCAGATTAAGATATAAAATAACTAAAAAAGTACTAAATAAAAAAATACTTTATTATAGTGTTTTAAAAAGCTCTCAAGATAAGCTACAAGAATATGCAATGAAAAATAGCGGTTTT
>NW_021849077.1:426967-428593 GCF_003651465.1 Formica exsecta | reverse complement strand
AAAAAGTACTTAATAAAAAAATACTTTATTATAGTGTTTTGAAAAGCTCTTGAGATAAGCTACAAGAATATGTAATAAAAAATAAGGGGTTCCATTTAAAAAAACATCGATCACATTGACCTCACCTTAAAAAGGTCACTCAAGGTCAAGTCCACATTTTTATCATGTGGCCCCCTCGAAACCATACAACTTTTGTCTGAACATTTTTTTCTACATCTCACTCCTTCCGAGATATTTCAAGGGTCCGGGACTTTTTCCTTACTCTGTAAATAAAATAAACGGACTGCTATACGAATAAATTAAATTAAATTAAATTAAAGTTCAAAGACAAAACATGCGCTTATATTTATATATACAGGGTGTCCGGTAAAGATTGTACCAACGCTCGTAAGCGGGTAGAGCACAGTAAACTGAACAGAAAAATCCTTTACCATTTTGCGATTTTCGTAATAATTATTAAGAAATTAATTAAAAAAGATCGACCAATTTGCATGAGTATATAAGCGCGCGGCAAGAAAGAACGGCCCAGAGACAACTCAAAAGTTTCTGGTTGCTAGGCGCGCGAGGAAGTTTCGGAAGGAGCGCTCTACAAATGACAACGGTTACGTACGAGCGGTACATATAACGATGGATTCTCGCGTTCTAGCAACCAAACATCAATGAGTTGTCCCTTTTTACTGCGCTCTTATACTCACACGAATTGGTCGATCTTTTTTAATTAATTTCTCAATAATCATTATGAAAATTGCAAAATGGTAAAGGACTTTTCTGTTCAATTTACTGTGCTCTACCCACTCACGAGCGTTGGCACAATCTTTACCAAACACTCTGTATAATTAAATATATTTCCTTGAAACACAATAGAAATGCGTGTTGCAACATTGAAATATATTCTTGCGTCATCGTATCTACTTTGATCTGTATAAATATTCAAAATGTGTATATCCGATAAACTTTGATACCATGCGTAACATACTAAACTAAATTAAATGAATAATTTATTTTAGTAATCATTTACATTAACGGACACCTCGCCGATGACATTGACCTTGACATATGTTGTTAAAGACATGACCCTGAATATTGATCCTGAGAACTTTTCCTTATAACTTAATCGGCGGTCATTGTTTATTAAAAAATTATAAACAAAAAAGGTTTGAGAAATTTGCCATTTTGTGTCAGTGCTAAAGGAAGTAATTTGCTGATATGTGTGTGTGTGTGTGTGTAGACACAGCGTTCGTGTGGGCGGGGTAGGTTTTTTTATTGTGTGATTTATAGTGTGTTTCAAGGTTGGCTGCCAATCTAAAATATATGCATTACAATCCTGAGGGATCAAGGTTAGATGTAGGGTGAACTTTGAACATCAATTAGTGTAAAGAAAGAAACAAATAATTGTTTTAAAAAATACATGTAAATAATTACATACTTTTTCTTAAAAATAATAATTTTTTTTTTACTAATTGATTTGTCTGATTATTCTGTACATAAAAGTATTACGGTAAGATTATCGAAAACTAAATATTTTACGAGATATTTTATTTTTTATATCAAAATATGTCAGATTAAAATATAAAATAACTCAAAAAGTACTTAATGAAAAAATACTTTATTATAGTGTTTTGGAAA
>NW_021849077.1:415783-418497 GCF_003651465.1 Formica exsecta | reverse complement strand
GACACCTTTAATTTCTTAAATGGAATCCCCTATTTTTTATTGCATATTCTTATAGCTTATCCCAAGAGCTTTCCAAAACACTATAATAAAGTATTTTTCCATTAAGTACTTTTTGAGTTATTTTATATTTTAATCTGACATATTTTCATATAAAAAATATTTCGTAAAATATTTAATTTTCGATAATCTTACCGTAATACTTTTATGTACAGAATAATGAGACAAATCAATTAGTAAAAAAAAATAATTGTTTTTAAGAAAAAGTATGTAATTATTTATAATGTATTTTTTTAAACAATTATTTGTTTTTTTCTTTACACTATGACACCATCTTATGTTCCCCTCAAAACCATACAATTTTTGTTCAAAACGTTTTTCTCTAAAATGCTTAGTCTTTGAAAGAAAAGGGGTGTACGGGTGGTCTAGGACACCCTGTATAACAGCTTCATTTCTGGGAAAAAGTGGTAGTCACATTCAATTAAAATCCATTTTAAACACATTGTGTCATAGTTCAGCGGGTACATAATCACAAAATAAGAATATGCGAGTTAAAGTAATATTTTGCAGAAGTATATTCAAATGCGAGATGCATTGTTTGTTCAAACTTAATGCGCAGTTGTAAAGCATTAAAAAAATATGCAATACACATATTTTTTTTATAAGTACTGATAAAATTTTGAAAAGAATTAAAAACATTTTTTCGGAATTCACAGTAGCCGAAATTCTTTTTTTGCGTTGAAAATATTCAATTACTGCTTAAATAATATTTTTGGTAAAAATTTTATTGCATTTAATGCTTTTAATAGCTTTGTACATTTTTCAAAAACATCATATTTTCTGTAAATATCTTATTTTATAATTATTTTTAAGGAACAGAATTTGAAAATCATAAAAATATAAGAACTTAAAAGCATATAATGCATTTAAAGATAAATCAATTTGTACATACACATGCAGAGTGCGGGCGCGCGGTAATAACCGTATCACCGTATACAGGTAGAGCCGGTTAGACCGAGTAAGAAAATCCTGTATTATTTCACGATTTTTGCACTAATTAAAGAGAAATTAATTTTAAAATATCTGCCAATTTGTGCGAATATAAACACTTGGTGAGAGAAGACATTTTAGGCTCATTGTCAGTTACACCGATGTTATTTTGGTTTTAAGCAAGACTTAAAACTTTTGACTTTTAGCAATAACTAATATTATTTGGCTTTAAACTTTAGACTATAATTTAATCATTGATTAACTTATTTTTAATAACATTTTTCTCCATTACTATAATTTATACCAATTCACTGATCAACGTCCCTTATTTTAGCAATCATGTATGTGCGTAGCATAAATACTGATTTGAAGAACCTTGACTCTTAATTTATGGAAATAAAAAATGCAATATACAATTGCTAAAAGTCAAAAGTTTTAAGTCTTGCTTAAAGCCAAAATAACATCGGTGCAACTGACAATGAGCCTAAAATGTCTTCTCTCACCAAGTGTTTATATTCGCACAAATTGGCAGATATTTTAAAATTAATTTCTCTATAATTATTGCAAAAATCGCAGAATAGTACAGAACTTTCCTACTCGATCTATCCGAATAGAAGTATACCCGATGTACCATAAGGCCCTGATAAGGTTTTCTTCGGGTCTACCCCAGTAGGGTTGGCCCGAATAGGGCATGAACGGGACTAAATAAACTTTTTTTTATTACTATCTCTTGCGTTATATAATTAATAAACTTATACCTCATAATCACCCGATAAGGATCTCGATTAAATAAATTAGATTCCTGATAAGGTCCTCAGATCAATTCCCGATAGGGGCATTGCGTTACCAAACATCTCAGGTCCTGATCGAGTGTACTCATCAGGATCCGATCACTAATTAAGGCTTGCCTGATCAGTTCCTAATCGGGGCCATATTATTATTTCCACTCGGGTAATCCGCATACGTTGATACAGTTATTACTGCGCGTGCACACTCTGCATGTGTATGTATAAATAGATCTATCTTTAAATGCGTTATATGCTTTTAAGTTTTCATATTTTTATGATTTTTAAATGTTTTCCTTAAAAATAATTTAAAAACGGGATATTTAAAGAAAATGATGATTTTGAAAAATGTGCAAAGCTATTAAAAGCATTAAATGCAATAAAATTTTTACCAAGAATATTATTTAAATAGTAATTTAACATTTTCAACGCAAAAAAAAAATTTGATTGCTGTGAATTCCGAAAAAGTGTTCTTAATTAATTATAAAATTTTATCAGTACTTATAAAAAAATATATGAATTGCATATTTTTTTGATGTTTTATAACCAATCTTGCATTTATAGAAATATTATAGATTCTCTCGAGAAAATTAAAATGCATTTTATTTTTATTAAAAAATTACACTATTATGTTTACTTATATTCCCCTCCCAAATAAATATTTTGTATAATACATTTGCAAAAGATTATCAGAAATCATTATCAATATATTAATAAAAATATATGACTTATAATGCGACCCAGTCACGCCAAGTTTCTGTATGTCACTTTAATCCTAATCCTTTTTGTTCCGGGCCTATTTGGTAAAGCTTATGATTAATTTCAAAACAAATCGATCAGTTTGGCAAGGGGCATTTTTCAATTTGAAATTAGTGCTCGATGTGATCGACATTATTGCAGTAAGGGTTAAGTAGTTATATGATTTGCCATTTGTAATGAAAT